>NW_007577877.1:233067-258661 GCF_000690725.1 Stegastes partitus | reverse complement strand
AGAGAGAGAGAGAGAGAGAGAGAGAGAGAGAGAGAGAGAATTGGAACAAACAGTACTTCTCTTCTTTACTCACTTTTTTTTTTTTTTTTGGGTACTGAACTCTTTGGGCTCACCCACGACTGTCATCAAATCTGTAATTCAGAGTGCCAACTGAGTAGAGACAGATCCAGCACCTGATGGTATAAGCACAAATAGTCTGTGCTCACTTCACTGCTCACATTCCTCACTACTCTTACTATGGAATGGAAATGAAAAGGTGAAGAGGCCGGCATACGAGCATATTCATCTTTATTGTCACATTTTATTAACAATGCATTTATCAAAATGTAAAGCTGTGCCTTCTTTACAACATGTACATTATATACAACCTGCTGATATGAAGTTTTCAGTCCATGATTGGAACATATTAGACTTTACACATCAACTGATAATACCTTTTGTTACTTTCACAGTTGTACACATAAATCATTTTTTTCCAGCACATTCCAACTGTAGTTGAGGTTTCAGTATTATTACAGCTCATGCTAAATGCTTAGTGCTACATACATTAATTGTTTTGTAAGACATCCTCATATGCCGAACTGCAACACGACCCAATCCAGAAATGTGGCATTTAGGTTGGTATGATTGACAAGTGATTCTTGGAGCTTGTGACAGGTCCTGGAGCTGGTCCTTTTTTTGGAAAACTTTTTAGTCGCCTTCCAGACTGGTTATTTCAGCCTGCCCACTCTCCCCAAGGAGACACAGCAACTTGGTATACGCACTCCTGTTACACAGAGAGACGCGTCACATTCAATAAAGCATGCTGCTACAGAATATGTCTAGTTGCGTATGTAACACCTGCTTTTTGTCTAGACGACTTAAAAATAGTTTAAGGCGATGAATGCTGTCTACATGGCTTCCAGGATGTGATTCATGTGCTTGCTCACCTCAAGGCAATGTTCTTGCCCACTCCTCTTTTGTGTTCGGTGTTTCTCAGACTGAGAGACATGTTGGGGATGAGAGCTTGAACCACAGTGGGATCTAAAACAGCCACCATCTCCAGGACGCTGTACACCTGCCTGTCGTAAACACCCTCATTCTCCTCCACAAATGACCTAAGACCATTGGGATGACATAAGCAGATAAAAGCAGGATGTATAAAACAGGTGTTAATGTAGAATAGTTACTTTATTATGGTCTGTGCATCATGTGTACATTTTTGTCTGAATCACAAATGATAGTATAGACAGTCAAATAATTTTTTAAAATGCCCATTGTACAGAAATGTGAAGATGTGTACAGACTATTATGAGCAACAAAATGCAACAACACCACACAGCTCTAATACAGGTGCAGATATTTATCGCTACGCATTATAGTCAATTACCGTAAGACAGTGATCATCTGGTCGCACGGTCCCTGTGTTGATGCAGCGGCGCATCGCTCCACCACAAGCTGTAAGGCATCTGTGCTCGTTTTCCTCACTGCACATATAAAAAAAGCCCTGTGATATTACTGACATCATTATCCAAGTGAAGAGTGGTGAAAACTGTGAGCATTAGGTAAATGTTTACAAAATGCTTATTGATAAGTACTGTGATTATTGTACGCATTAAGGAGATGCCACACAAATCCCAGGCCTGGTCAATTATTATGTGAAGATCAATCAAAGCTGAGGTAAAACACACTTTTACATACTCTCCTATTGCTGCAGGTCATTGCAACATCAAGGAGAAGTAGATTGTTTGCATAACTATGGTTCTGTGAGTAGAAATAGTGACCTTCTCATGCTAGGAACACCTGCTGGACTACCTCATCAGTGCTTTCTGACACTACAGTGCACAGTTTCCTCCTCACCAGATCATCTTCCTGACATCATGCTAAACTGTGGTCATAAAAAACCTCTCTTTTACAGCATTCAATTTGTTGTCACATTCAATAATTACATTATAAAAGGTCGACTCCCAGATTGTTAGCCAAGCATATTTCCAAGATTAACTGTCTGTTACAGTATATTGTAATGTATCACAACAATTATGTTGCAATGCACGATGGCCGAACCACAAGACACACTAAGGACACACTGAACTGAAGGACACCTTGTCAATTACGACTTAAATTTCAGCAAATTTATTTCAGACTTAGATTACCTCAAAGTAAAAAAAACAAAAAAAACAAGAGTCTCTCAGATTCAAACAGTTAATCTTACCATGTGGCTCATTGACCAGCATCACACAGCGGAGCAGAGAGGGAAGAGGCAGAGTGAGGAGGGTGAGGTCTGAGTCGTTGTTTCGTCTCAGAAGCTCCAGCAGGAACATCAGGACTGATGCGAGGCGAGGAGCAGGGGCATGGCCTTTGAACTGCAGGAAGCTGTCGCTGTAAAATCACAGGGGTTCAAAATTACTTTAAGTTCTGAGGAAGAATCGTATCATAGTTTAAGAAGTAGTTCATGAAGAAACAGAGTGAAAAAGAGAGCGTGAATAGGTCTTTGATAGAAAGATTAAAATTGAAGCAATTAAAGTTGGTGTTGGAGTTTTTCTGTTTCAGTCACTCCTGAGACACTTCTTGAGTTTTTGATTTGTCAGAAGCGTTACTGAAATATACTCTAGATATAAAAGTCACGTCAAAGTGAGGTTACTTGTTGGACCACAGGAAAATCACATCTCAGTTTTAGGGGCCTACCGGAGCACTTCTAGGATGGTTCTCCTCAGTGCGGCTCCCCGGACGGTTGGACTGGCCTCACAGGCGGCCAGAAGTACCGGGTGGTTGGCAATGACGCCCATGGAGGGTGAGGCGGGAAGGAAATGGTCCAAATATCTGCGAGTAACAGAGCCAAGCTGCTGCTTGAGGTAAGCACCCTGGGACTGAGACACACTGGAGGCCACTGACAGTCCCTGCAGGAGAGTAAATCAACATTCCCAGAGCAGAGGAATAATGAACATATAGCTGACAGATGAGTGATGAGTTTTCATTGGTGTTGTTATGCTTTTTTTTTTAACACCAGCACAACACAACGGCTATGTGTTTGAACTGCTCAGAAGAGTCATGTTTTAGGCATTAACCCATAACCCTTCTGCTTGAGTATGGGTATGAGTTTGCGTGTACTGTATATGTTTGTTCCAACCTGTAGAAACAGAGGCAGGCTGTCCCTGAGAGCTTTGTCCTGCTGTGTGAGGTTGTGAGGAAGCAGCAGCCCATCCACAATGCGGAACAACAGCTGCTGTGCTTTGGAAGTGACCAGCAGGGGGCTCCAGTGCTTCACTATGCAGCCTGGATTGTATAGATTAGAGACAGTCATTGAGTCAGATACACAACTGGAATAATTCCTTATTCCAGTCTGTAACTCAAACTACACTGTAATAGCAAAGAGAGCTTTGGGTATTGTATGACATGTTTTACATATATGGACTTTTGCCCTACCGACAGCCCAGTATGCCAGCTTCAGTCCCTCCTGGTTCTTGCTGACCAGAGACGGTTTAATGTGTTTCAGGATGTCACCAATGTATTCCAGGGCTCTGGTCACCATAGCTGAGCGTTCAGACAAAAGCTGCAGTCCGCTGTATACACTGCCTAGAGCCTGACACCATGTGAGAGCAGATAAGGACAGACATTTATGGAAAAATTTGCATGTAAATGCAGGTTGCCATCGCAGAGACCAGATATGACAGTGATATACTTAGAATACATCACTTATAGTGCAGGCTCATGTAAACGTTTGGGAATTTTAATTTGACATGCTCACTACTATATTTACTATAGTATATGTTCCAGAGACTCAAAGGTGTAAATCATAGCCCACAACAGCAGTAGGGTAGCAGTAAGGTAAATATACAAAATATACATACATACAAGACTTACCACTGTTAAGACCATTAATACACGCCTGTGTGTTGATCAGCTGTGAGCGTGCATTACCTTGACAAACATCTCCAGGGCTGAAGTGGGCTCAAGCCTGGTGGCTGCTGGATGGAGGCTCGCTCTTTGCAGAAGACTGTCCACCTCTGGAAGCCTCAGCACAAGTCGGGTCAATTCACACAACTGTTGTTCCACAGCCCGGCCTGCAGACACAAACACTTCTGGTTCTTCAAACGGAAATGTATTCCATCTCTATTAAGAGATGGCAGCCAGGTACACATAACATACTACCAGAAAGGGAAACTACACTTCTAAAAATCTCAGGAAAAGGGATAGGGTCCTGGCCTGAAGGGGAGGTGGAAATTCTGATTGAGATTGCACTCTGTGATTATGATTTCATGCTAAAAGTTGTTCCTTTAACAGTTTATAAAGAATAAAAGTATAAATGCAATTGAAAAATTAATGTTATGTGTGATGTCATGAAAGTGATTTATCGCTATGTAGGTTGAAGATTGCTGCTGAGCGGTGTTACCTGTTCTGCTGTCAGACCCGTCTGGGTTCTTGTGAAGGTGCTGCTGTAGAACACATCTGAACCAGGCCTTCACTGACAGACTTTGTGCCAAACTCGACGTAGCAGTGCTAGAACCACCGCTCAGTGACGACACCAGCTCACTGGGAAAGATAGAGAGAAGAGGATTCACTGAATGTAATTGTAACATCTGTAGTTCTAACTGGGTGAGGTTTAAAGATCTGGTCTACTGCTGATGAAAATGATGAAGAAATATCAAGCATTCAGTAAGTGAGTGGCATATTCCTGATAACCAAAGACAAGCACAATATGTAAACAGCAGGAGGTGAAGGATCTGGTAAAAGTCACATTTTATGCCTTGTTTTGTTGAAGTGCTCACAATTTTTGTATTCTCATAGGAATGTATATGCCAAAAGGTCACACAGTTTTAGTAAAACATTAATAAACACTGAAATCCCCTCGTCTCTACAACACATCAATACCTCCTCTTATCACATTTCTAAGATGATGTACAGTTTTTCAGTGTTGCAGGATAGAGAGAGGTAAACATTTTTATGTGTGAATTGAATCATTACTTCATTTTATAACCTGCATTTTAGCAAAATCAAACTGTAGTGAAAGAAGGCTTAGCAGGCTGGTCTTCCAATCAATAAACAGGAGGTGTGCCTTTGCTCTGGCTTTATATTCATGTGTAGCACCTTAATATTACTTGGTAATGTCTGAAAAGGAATTTTGAGGCCCAGATAATCCCATTGTTTTGAACCCTTGAATGTAATTTTGAAGATGCACTGCGTTTTATTTTCTGTTTTGAGGCAAGAATGCAATTCCTTCATCAATACCTATTTTCACCATACCAAGGACACCCCCTGTCTTAATTGATTAATTAAGCTGTTATACACTTACAGGACATGTGGAAAACAATTCTGGTGAAGTGCTGTGCACCATGATGAAGCTTGATAGTTGACAGGAACACAGGAGTGCATTATTCCCATCTGACTGACCTGATTTTTTTCACATTAGAAGTGATAAGATGAAAATGTTTTGTGATTGAGGTGAAGGCGTCAGGGGCAGATCCAAAGGGCCAACTCTACCTGTTTTGGAGCAGATGGGGAAGGTAGCGAGTCACCAGAAGCGGGTGAACCATGTCATCCCAGCCAAAGCATTGCATGATGGACTGGACTGGGTTGGGTTGAAGGTCCTGGGGGGCAGAACTCGGTAGATCAAAGGCCAGCAAGGTAAAACCTGAGGAAAATAAAATTAGGTCAGTTGACGATGATAGAAATACATATTATAAAGTTATGAATCTCTTTCTGTCCCATGCTCTCTGAATCTTTACATTCTTAAATTGTCCTAACATCCTTCCTTTTGCAAGTAAAGCCACACTCCACTCCCTGCCTTCAAAATTCTCTCAAGTCTTTCCCTTAGTGTAAAATGGCTACATCAATATTTAATATCAGTCTTCAAGAACTCATATTGGTTGAAACTCTTTATTGCTCTCCCACACTTGCATCGTCTTTTCTTCACCTCTCTGAGTGTCTCTTTTTCCTTCCACTGGGTGTTACTGACCTGCAGCAGCATCTGCCAGCTGTGCTGGAGGGGTCTGAGAGAGGCGTAGGCTGCGCAGGAAGGGGAAGAAGTGTGCCCAGAGAGCGGCTGCTACCGCTAGGTGGCGCTCTTTCACCACACTGTTGGTAGCAGGCGCCCAGGCCAGGGTGGGCGCTGACTGGACACTGCGCTGATGGACCCGTCTGGAAGGACACAGGCACACATTCAGAAAAGGGAGAACAGATAAACAAATCTATCCAATGCAAAATCCAAACACAGCACTCCCTCTTGTGTACAACACCCACACCCCCTCAACACCGCCCTCTACTTTTTCAAATCCTTTTGCTCCCCTGTTTCTCTCTTTCACTCCTCCTTCATGTGTTTTCCCTCTCTTCTCTCCTGGGGGATTACTGGGTGCGGCGGTGCGCTGCAGTGTGGAGCAGAGCAGGGAGGAGGTAGATGTGGGGAAGGAGAGAAGGATATTATAGGCATAGAGTGGAGCCTAATGCTGATCCCCTGTACACAGACTATACTTTGGCTCTTCTGGCTCATCCCTGGCCCTGGCCCCAGCCGCTACAGCAGCCCCACAGTGGCTGGCATTAGCCCAGATAAGCAGCTGAAGGAGCTGTAATCTCATTTAGACGGGAGATGATCCTTCTGTCCCCCTCATTCACCCGGACGGGGGTGTGGGGAGCAGGGTTTAAGGTGTGCTGGGGAAGAAGGAAAGGATAGAGGAACTAGCAGCCCCCACTTCTATCTCATCCTCAACCATGCACTCTAGTCTGCTACTACATGCATACACACACACCTCTGTGGTGCCTTCCCTTCCAGCAAGGTTGCATCTAATCCAGAGAGAGCTGAGACAATCGATTAGAGTCTGAATTCATTAGCCTCGTTACTACTGCGGAATGGGCCTTTCACACCCATCAACCCTCATTGTACAAGACATCGTCAGAGACCCCACTTAATCCTCCTCACTGTGGCTTCTTATGTTGTACACACAAACACGCACACGCACACAAACACTCAAAGGCAACATACCATTAGGGACCACAGTTAAGCCTTCCCTCAGCTACATCCACTAGAAAGACACGTAAAACCAAAATATAGCATCCTAATAACGCTAGACAGACAGAGACACATCAAATACACACGAGGGCATAAGTTGAATTTACTCCGTGTCCTCTTTCACCTTACTTTGCAATGCATTTCTATGTGATGTACAGGTGTTTTTACATTTCTCATAATACACCTAACAGTAGTTGTCCTTGACTGTGAAAAGAAAGGCTCAATATCCACTAAAAGGTCTTAATGCTCACAAAGGGAAACGCTTCACTGGAAGGCTTGTATTTTATCAAGCCAAGGAGATGGGGATTAATTGTTGTGCTGAAAACAGATCCAACAGGGTGTGCCAATGCCAGCTCACCTCATCAACCAGCGACGCTGCCACCACCCCCCCCCCAAAGCAGAGGAGGGTCATGGGAAGAAATCAAACTGAGGAATTATGCCTGTGACTGGCTTCTTGCCTCAGCACCATGACGATGGCTATCAAGAGTGAATGTTCGAACCCTCCGCTGCCTCAACCGTTGGCAGAATAATTGTCTTAATGTGTGCAGATTCCACATGGCTCTTAATAGACATAATGATGCACAGGCTAAATTTGCCAGGCTACATAATTATCCATTAATTGTATCACAGAAAAAGCATTAATCACAAAAGAGATACCGAGAATTGCCAGGCCAAAGAATTATGTTTAATTTGGCGGGACGAATTGGAAAGAGAGAGCATGGTGTTTTTTTATTTGGTTAAATGGGTCAGCGTGGTCCAGGCCATAACACAGAGGGCCTCTGGGAGTTCTCTTCTTCTCTCTCTGTGGCCATTAATGTGCAAATGTGTGCCTTCCAACCCCAAGATCTAAGATGGGAAGTTTGGGAATTAGCAAAGCTGAAGAGATACTGTGTTACGGGAGCCTGGCATTGAAATAAGAAAGGAGCACACCTGGGTTAGTATTTCACTTTAGGTGTGGGGACATTTGTGTAGCTTTGTGTGTGTGTGTGTGGTGAAGAGTGTGGAATGTGTACACTAGAGAATCAAAGCAATCATACACCTACATGAAACAGTGAGAGGGCATGGTAACGCTTAATTTTAAAGTGTCCTTATCTTGTGGTTCAGCTCATTTAGTAGCCTTTTTAAAGTAGTGTAGGTATAAAGCGTTGGCACTACTTTGACTATTTACTAAAACTCCAAGTGAACACAGTATATATCTATTTAAGAAAAGTTAACTTAACAAGACAAACTCCAACATGTTTTTGCAGCACTGAGTATCAAAAAAGGTTGTTTGATAATAAATGCTTACTCAGATTTATAGTCTTCTTTGTGTTACCTTTCATTGCAGTTTCTAATTGAAAGCTGCTCTAATCTATGTTTCCCTGTTCAGAATGGGTAAAATGACTGCGTGTAATGTGAAAGGTGTCGCTTGAGGTGATGAACCCATAGATAATTATCAGCTGAATATTTTCTCACTGTCCTGTTTACAGGCCCCAAACTTTACTATTTTACTCTCCCGGCTGTCAGAGTTGTTTCCAGAAGCTGCAAGCATCCCATTTCAGCAAAATTGCTCTAATTATCAGACTGTATGCTGCCTGCCCAGCACCAAATGACAGACAGACAACGTTAACAACTAGCTGGAGCACACAGCGGAGCATGAAGCAGCTCAAAGCTCATTGCTTTGCTCAGGAGTTTGTGCAGGCCACAACAAAGCTTAAAAGAGTGAATTTGAGAGTAAATTGACCAGGTGGCCTAACCTATGACTCCAAATGACTCAAAAATAGGCAAGTGTTTGCAGTTATATGTTTAAAAGTTAATGATATAACAACTTTGTGTACACTTTCCCCAAGTGAGCAAAATTCTATTATTGCAGGTTCATAGAAACTTTGCACATTTTGGAGTGTATTTCATGCAAGCAATGTTCTACTTGCGATTAGATTTAGCCTTAATGTGAAATGAAAAAGCATTCTGCAGAAAGTTTGATTTTGTTTATAAAAGCAAGGTATCAGAAAAAAATGTTTTAAACAATACATCTTCTTGCTTGACTTTACTTTCAGTCATCACACTTGATTTCTGTTGGGGATTCGGTCTAACATTGCCATCATGGATAAACTGGGGCAAAATTAAAATGTTGGTTTTTGTCCAGGTTTTCAAATACATTTCTAACATAGTGGTGGAATTGACAATGCAAAGTTTGTTTTAAAGAACTATACCTTAGCACACCTATGGTTCAGGATTATTGTAAACAAGTTGGCTGGCAACAGCTTCTTAACACCAGATTTTATTCAGAATCTACAGGGAAAAATACACATTATTTCTCTGTCCATGCCTTTCAACTCTCACCTGATTTCTGTCTGCTGCATCCTCTGTTCCCACCTCCACCTCCCCACATAAACAGACACTGTTTCAGTTGTGGCTCTCTGACCTTCAGCTGGGGTCGTTCATGTAACGAACACCCGTGTCCTACAGCTGAACCCGTTCTGACGCCCTACTGACCATAGTCTCTCAACACACCCACCGCACTCTGCCATCCTCATAACGAAAGGAGGGTCCATGGAGGATCCCCTGGGCCCGTAACTCTAATCAGGGCTCCAGCAGCACCTGGCGAGGTTGACCTGGGGGCCACCGGACCTCCTGAGACTAACAGGGGCCTCAACGCAACACAGGTTCTTTACAGAAACTCATTCCTGCTGACAGCACAATTCTCCTATTGTCAGTATGAGAAGTGAGTAGACTCTGGGCTGGGTTGGGAAGAGCAGAAGAGATCTCTCTCCTCTGCTGTAGCAACTTATCAGATTAATAAAAGCTTAGCTTGGCCTTTGCCAGAAAACATTTGTCTGAATGTGTCTACTATCTGTGAGGCAGCGGCTATCATTGAATGATAAAAGAATGAGAAACTGAGTAAAGGTTTGAGATAGCTGGTGAATATTTCCACCAGCTCACTCACCTGAGCTGTGCGAGGATGATCTGCAGAAAGCCGAGCGCAGAATTCAGCTCAGATTGGCGGCAAGCAGGCAGCAACCAATCAAACCCTTCATTGAGCAGCTTTTCCTCTGATAGGCTGAGGTTGGTGCTTGTCTCAAACACCTCGGCCACACCCTCCAGGTAAGAGCCAAGTGGCCCCCAGAGGGCAAGTCTGCGAGAGACCTCTGTGGTCTTGTTGTAGAACTCCTTTGCCGTCTCATTAAAGGAGGAAGCCAGCCAGGTAGCCTGGGCACCAACATCCAAACCCCTCTCCTAAAGCAAATAGCAGATGATCTATGAGAAAAACCTGAACTTCCTAAACGGTCGGAAGCCTTTACGCTGTTGTTGATAACCAAGCATACCTGGAAAAGCAAGAGCAGTGATAGTTGACCTCTCCAGACGAGGGTGCGGTGTGCAGGAGGGCACTTAAAGGGCAGACAGCCAAGCAGTTCACAGGCTCTGCCGGCCACATCCTCCAGCTCTCCCTGCCTGGCCACGACCAGAAACAGCAGCAGAAAGTTCATGAGACCTCCCTCTGACAGCTCCTGCATCTTTTTCGAGGAGAACTTAGCGTAAATCCTGAAAACACAGGGAACAGAAGAAAGAGATAGGACAAAGATTTTCAAATATTTCACAAACGAGGGACAACCAGAAGCAAAAGTGGTCTGACAGATTACAGTGTCTGCTCTTTGCAATATCACTTAATACAAAGCAAGAAAATTGAGTTTAAAAAAAAAAAATTCCTATTTCAATTGTTTCTTCACTGACTGATCAACTTGTCAGAGGTGATTTGTTCTTCTGAAACCCCCGACTTTAAATGCTGACTAACTGAACTTTACACCCCCACTGTGCACCCCACCACCTGCCTCCATCACCCTCTCAGCTCCAGGGGAGAGGCTGGGCTGCCCAGTCTGTGTGTGTGTGTGTGTGTGTGTGTGTGTGTGTGTGTATGTGGGTGAGAGAGAAAGAAAAAGCAAGTGAGTGAGTAAGAATAGAGAACCACCCAGCACGCTGTTAGATCCTGCGGGCACTGTGGAGAAATGCCTTTAAAGATCATGTTAAATGTCAGAGACACTCAGACACACAGCAGTAGGCGCTTGGTCCCTCTCTCTAAAGCCAAACCAATTTACTGCAACACCAGAGAGAGATCAATAAAACCACACACACACATGCATTGCCACACATCCAGCTTGCTGTTTGCTCGCCTGGCAGGAAAACACAGAAGGCTAGAGCCCCCCCCCTCCACGCCCTCCCTTCCATCCCACCACCCAAACACAGATGCAGCCCACACAGGTGAGTAGAGCTGCTGTTTGGGTCAAAACACAAACAGCGAGCATCCCAAGACAAACTCAGTGTAAGAAGTATGACTGATACAAAAGGAGTGGAGAAAAACGAGAGGGGAACTGGGAAAGACTAGGTTAACACCAAAACCAGCTTAGTTACACCCACAGAGGACTATAAAAGGAGAAGGTGGCCAAGCATGCAGTCAGAGCGTGAGGGGAGGGAGATTTAAATAGATGAATGGGTAATATGTAACAGGGATATAAGCAGCGCACTGGGAGGCAGCAGTGGGGATTTTCTGTGTTCTCCCAACCTGTCTGTCTGTTTGTTTATTCCGGACAGCTTTTTTTTCCGGAGGCGAGCAGATGCTCCTAACTCCCGGCGTTGGAGATCAACATGCTCGCAGTCGATCCCATTAATGTGGTCGTAGCGGGTGTCCCGCAGAGCCTGGCCAGGATTGGGAACGTTGCCGAAACGTTGTAGCAATACAGTCGCATCACGCCTCCTCAGGGGGAGGAGGTAGTGGTGATAGTTTTGGTGGAGGGAGGTGGAGGAGGGGGGACCTGGACCTGTCCCAGCCCAGCTTGGCTGTTGCCAGACTGCCTACCACCCACATCCCCCCCGCTCCCCACCACCCAAGCTCCCCTCTCTATCCGTGTTGGAAACCAACACAGCTTCGTTAAGGCGAATTAACCGCCACGCTCGTTAGCTAATTAGCCCCCATGTCTGCAGCGCTACTGAGCACATTCCAGACAGAGGGAAGTCATTAGGCGGATTTATCTACGGCTGCCTCTCTCTGGCACCCAGCCGGCCTGGGATATAGGATGGTCCAGCGCTTGGTTCTGATGTGCACATCAGCTTGGACTCTTCTCTGTGATTTTCTCTTATTTTCTTACCCAAAGACACACATTCTCCTTCTATTTAACAGCCTCACACACTCTGTAACCATGTCTAGGGAGCAGGTGCACAGCGTGTGTGATTGTGTGTGCATCAGTAGGAGGCTTCTTGGGTCTGGCCTGTGTTGAAGAGCAGGTGGTTGACTCCTGAGACACCTGCTTCACTGGTGGGCCTGAGTAAATATCAAAGACGCACTGGGAGACTGTGGTGCACCTGGCACACACACAAACAAGACTCAAATACATGATAGTTTGCAAACACACTCATGCTGTGTGTGTGTATTCAAGTATGAACCCACACACACATAACCAAAATCCAAACAGCACCTTCAACACATCACACATTTGAAGATCAAGTGGAAAAAGGAATCCTATGAGGCCTAGCCCTGATTAGTAATAATTTCTGACTCCAATCCAAAATCACACCTTATAATGTTCATAGTGTTGACATGGCTGTCTGGTTGTAAGACCTACTTTTCAAGGTGGAAGCAAATGTGAAGGAGCGAGAACTACAAAGCTTCCCAGCCTTCTCTTCATCCTTACCTCCCTTTGATCTGTCTCTGTGGGACTCCACCAGCCCTGTCCTGGGCAAGGCACAGGGCCAGCACTCGAAGGAAGATGTGGAAGGAGTTGGCAGAGCGATAGAGCTGGGTGTATCCTGGAGACCGGAGGGGAGGAGGGCTGCAGCAGCTGCGGGCCTGCTCCAACAGAGCTAGAGGCGTCTTGCACAAAGTGCCCAGGCCAGACATCCCCAGCCAGGGCACGGTGAATGAAGCATTCTGGAGAGAAGTGACAGAATATAATATAACTGTAAATAGAAAACTGTGCTGCACAACCTTCTTAATCACATGACAAACAATTAGAAGTGTACTGTGAGTAAAAAAAAAAAAAAAGTTAAAATGATTCAGTAGACAGAATTTCAAAAAATGGTGGTAAGGTTCAATGCCAATGTAAGCTAATGGTGGTCTAATTGCAGCAGATATACTTAAAATGAGGCAGAACATCACGTTATAGCACATATAGTAAAACACATTTCATAATTAAAGTGCCCATGCAACTTCATTTCCTTGCTTGCTCTAGGTTTGTCCTCACCAGGTTCTTGCTGTAGTAGTCCCAGAGGGTCGAGACAACGCTGGTGCTTGGTTCCCACAGCAGACACAGACTGAGGCAGCAGTGGACATGCATCCTGACCTGCTCCTCTGCTAAACCTCCCTGTAAGTAAATACGCACAATAGGCATGTTGTTGAAATTAATATTTAAAATAGTTTTTAATAATTATGAATTCAAAAGGTTAAAAATTGATGTGTGGCTTGAAGCAGTGCTGACCTTGGGGTTACAAGTTAACTTGAGCAACTCTTCCACAAAAGTCCAGTTATCTCCCAGATGTTTCTGCAGGTGCAAGCAAAGTAAGATGCAAGATACACTTAAAAAATACACATCACTGGCTGATAATCACACTCTAAATAAAAATGTATGCTGTCAAAAAGTGTGAAAAGTCAGAGTTGTCATCATATAAATGAGCTTAAAATAGATAATTCCTGCAACTAGCACACCTTTTCTCTCTGCTCACAAATGCAGTCTCATATCAAATTTTAAAATGATTTCAGAAGTGAAAGAGTCTTTTCACTGAGCAGTAAAATGTCTTCAAAACCACAACTTCATTCCAGTATTAATTTGGTAATTCTTGACGTTGCACTACCTGAACAAAGTACACATATTACAATATTTTTACAACAGAGTTTCTTCTTAAACAATATTTTCAATATGTGGGTGTAGACTAGGGCTGCAAGGTGGAGCAGTGGTTAGCACTGTTGCCTCACAGCTAGAAGATTCCCGGTTCGCGTCCTGGTGGGGGCACTGTGCTCTTTTCTGTGTGGAGTTTGCATGTTCTCCCTGTGCAACGTGGGTTCTCTCCAGGTTCTCTGGCTTCCTCTCACAGTCCAAAAACATGCTGAGGTTAATTGTTGATTCTAAATTGTCCGTAGGTGTGAATGTGAGTGTTGTCTGTCTCTAAGTGAAGCCCTGTGATAGACTGGTGACATGTCCACGGTGTCCCCTGCCTTCACCCTGAGTCAGCTGGGATAGATTCCAGTCCCCTGTGATCCTTGTGAGGATTAAGCAGTGTAAAGACAATGGATGGATGGATTTTTTTTTTTTTGCTGTACTTCTTCAGATAATGATTAATTTTCCTGACTTCCTGGTTATAAATGCAGCAATCAGTATCCTACTCTGTAAAACACATTTATATTCATGCCCAGACTATTTGTAGTGTAACATCCCAACATATCAGTATTGTGACTCTTAGTCTCTTACCTCATTCTGGATGGTGCCGTTCCGGCTGTACTGGCCTAACATTGCTAAATGAGTGACCAGCCACCATGTGAATCCCAGAGGGTCTTTACAGTGTGTGGGCAGACCACTGAACTGCTCAGCTGCAGGCTTTCCAGAAACCAGGGGCCTCAGCAATGAGTTCATGTAGCTCCAGAAAGACTAGAGGGAGCAAACATTGTTTAATTGAATGTGAACCATGTCATACTTTGATGTGCGAGTGTAAAAATGTGTGTATTTTGAGTTACCTACCTGTGTGTGCAACACTTTATTCCTGTATTCCAAAAGATACATGAGCAGAACCCATAGTTCTTTGGTGCAGGTGCAAAGGTAATGGTGGCTGCTTAGTGCCTCTGTAGGCCTCACCTAAAAAAACAACAGCATCCATTCAACACACAAAGCTAGTTAGCACTTTCAATGCACAACTTCTGTCTAATTTCTGCTAACCTGATAATAATTATGGCAATTAAATCACACTCACTGCTATATTTTCACGAAACAAAAAGATTTAAAAAAAAAAAAAAAGACAAACAAAAAAACAGATATACTATTGGTACATCTGGTGAGAAGCAATGAGCCACCCACCTTGCTGTATTTGCCTATGGCCAGACCAGTAAGGTCACACAGCAGATTGCACAGGTGTTCGTCAAACAGACTGATATCAGTCAGGTTCTCTCCTGTCAGGTTCACAAACTGGTGGGCGTACACAGCTTGGCCTGGGGAAAAGAACAAGTAAAATAACAAAAAGCCTGTTTCCATGATAATAGAATAATGGATAATGGAATGCAATATGATAAAATAAACACACGCCACATTTCAATATCTTTAGTTCCCATTTCCTGAGTATTTTTGTGCAAACTTACCTTGCATCTTGTGACCAAGTAGATGAAGGATTTCCAAGACTGACCAGTGGATATCAAGATGAAGGTGTAACAAATGCCAGGAAGGAGGGAAAATCTGTGGGAGGAATGCAGAATGCCAAGTTCATTTTGATAGAAGCAAATCAGCTGGGTGGTGGAAGCAATAAAAAAAACAAACAAACCCCCCCCAAAACTATGGTCGTACAAGTCATTGCTGAGTTGAACAAAAAAAAAAAACAAACAAACCCCCCCCAAAACTATGGTCGTACAAGTCATTGCTGAGTTGACATAATTTCCATTGCCTCGTAAATCCTAAGTACAGTCGTGCCATCCTCACATTTGCCGAACCTGTTTCAAAGCCCTACATCCTTTACAACAACCTGATGCTTATGTAAAATGCACTTTACATTATATCTGTGCTGGGGTCACATTTATGCAGGCTAACCAACGTTTAGCAGTACCTTTCCGTGGTTCTGTATAGTGAAGGCACTTTGAACATTAGCAGGCAGGTCTTTGAGTCTTCCTATGAGGAGAGTGATACCCAACAGCTCCTCCAGAAGAGCAGAGGGTAGCTGAGCCTCCAACTCCTCATAAGGATGTGAATAACTGCCATCTAGGGACCTGGAAGGCTCCAGATATCTGAACAGACACAAAAAAGAGGACATGTTCATCAAAAAATATATATGTTAAAGCTGGTGAACAGATGACAACACTGTAATACATTGATAAAAACATCTTAGTGCCACTGTGAACATTAATTATGTAGAATTACCTGTACAAGAAGACTTTGACATACTGAAGAAATAAGACACACTGTTGTCTCAGGTCGTCTGCTTCATAGTGGAGGTTACCTGCTTGACCTAGAACACAAAAGTGGTATTGTAGGCAGTGCTGATAACTTGCCTGTTGTATCAGAAATCAGACATGACTACAACACAAGAATAAAGCAAATTGATCTCTATGGTGAAGTCATTTGCTTGAACAGTTCAGCAGAGCAATGACTGTACTTGTTTAAGAACTGCAGACAATTATAAAAAACATACACATTATACACAGACTTACCAAAGTCATGGGAGCTGGACTGTACTAAAGTCTCCAATTTGAAAAACTTTTGTCTGAAACATAACAAGCACACATTAAGCATACATGAGAAATCACGCTAACAGTTACTCAGTTAATAAACGTTTTGCTGCAGTGGCAACAGATATTAACTTAAATATATATATATATTTTAAAAGCAAAAACATTTGAAATCTGTTTTTTTGTCTTCACTTACCTGAACAGACCAAATAGAAGCTTTGTAGATTCCACCAATGCTGTCTCTGTTACCCAGGGAAAGCCAAAGATGTCCACTGTGTCTGTCTCATAGTCTGCAGGAGCCGGGTCAAGACGCAACAACAGCCTACAGAGTGGATGCATTGGCAACGGTAAGAGTATATTTGCAAAGGTTCTTCTGCCAGAGTGACTATTGCTGCAACGTTAATGGAACGGAGGCAACTGGAGTTTCATTTGTGTTTGCTCAAAGCAACAAAATTAACCTCCGATTTAAAAAATAAATTAAATTTAAAAAAAAATCAGCATTAATGTGTGTTTCCCAAAAAACTTTATTTTGTAGAAAAATGCACAGATGCTTATGTGGGCAATTTTCAGCGGGACTGTTTCTCTGGCACAAAATAGGCAGGAGGAGTGAAAACTGCTGACATTGACTGTACCGTTTCAGGGAGCCTCTTGCTGTGTATCCCTCTGTGGAAAGCGCTCCGGTGGGGTCATCTTTAACTTCAGAGCAGCGGAAGCATGGGGGTTGGGATGGAGTCAGCTCACATAGGCTGTCTGCTGCAAAGGGGGAGACTGGTGGGGTGAGGGACTGGCTGAAGTCATCTGCCATGCTGTCATGAATCAGTATCACCTTGAATGACAAAGCGCAGTGGAGAGATATTACAAGAAAGCTGATTTTGCTAAAAATGAGGTAATATGCCATTACACACAAACAGCCATTCACGTACAGTGTTGAGATGATCCACTAATGAAAAGCAGATTATATGTAAGCATACCCTAATGTTTAAAGAAACATATCAAATAGTTACTGTACATCATACACTCAATAACTTTACACGTTTGATCTAAAGTACTATATTAAAACTACCACGAGCAGTCACACAATATTCAGAGGATAGTATCGTATTTTGAGTTACATACGTGACTTAATTTGTACTGACCTGTATACTTGAGCTAGCATTTCATTGTGCACATAAATAACATGGCTCACCTGACTAAATAGCACGACACAATGAATGTAATAATCAGTAGCAGTTATTAAAGGCGTATTCATTCTTTTCACCCCTCTCTCTCTCTCTCTCTCTCTGTTGATGCATTTGCAAACAGATAAGTGAGCATCTTTATTACGTTAGCCTAAACTAAGCTAACTTTCGTAGTCACGTTATGTTTACTGCACATACAGCGCTCGTACAGTAAAGTAGCAGGAGTTGTAACACCGAAACCACACAAAACATCATTCCCAAAACACACCCGTTACTTAATCATCGACTAACCTTGTATTTGTGCTTCTTATGTAGCGTAATATTGGGTTTATTCAAAGCAGTAAAGCAGAAAGACTGCCGCTGTCATGCCTCCGTTGTTTGGGTTTTCAGGCTGTCGCGCGCCATCGCTTCACGCATGCGCAAACTCGCTCCGCGCCCGATGATTGGTCGGAAGTTTCACAGTGGGCGTGGCCTAGTCCCTCCAGCGGCTCACACAACAAGAGTTTTCACTGCAGAGTGCTTCCTCCGTCGCATTGTTTCTGCGGGTAGAGTTTGTAGTTGTCGCATATATTATATTTAGAAGTGTTGTGGTCGTTTCTGTATTTCTCAAGCGGTGTGTTGAAAAGCAAACTAAATTTCTTCTGCACACCAGTAGCAATGCTTAGCTGCCTGTTAACACTGAAAGTAATTAGCTAAAAATGCTATTTGCTATATGTTAACACAGTTCAAGTCGAAATTCAGTTCTTACAAAAAAGTTAAATACCTCAGACAGTTAAAGACTTTAGAATACTGTACTGCGACGATATGTATCAAATGTCTCAATTATTATCTTTTAAACATTTTTTTAGCCCTTTGTTCCTGAAACAGAATTGAATTAAAGCACCTGTTCCCTGACTTTTCCACAAGCTATGTCACACACGGTTCCCCTCTGTTTCACGGCTGCGGTTCCGCCCAAATTAATACAAAATAATGCAGTTTTTTAAGGAGAATTTTAACCACGCTAACCCTAATTTCCATATGCAGATCTGTCTCTCCCAACAGTCCCTCTCGCCATCACATCATTTCTTGCATTCTAATGCATTCTCACATCTTTACAAAAAATCCCCCCTTCCGCCACACGCCGTGGATGTGCGCGTTTTGTCGACTTACAAATCGTTATTTCTGCACGTTTGACTTCTCCAGTGAGGAGATGCACGATACATGCGGCGTTTTGCATGCTTTAATTTGCATCTTTTATTACCAGGAGTCAGCGGAGACAGTAAAAATGGACGCGTCGGGAATTTTTTTTTTCTGTCTTGACGATGCATCAACCTCCCGCTCTGCTTTCAACAGGAGGCGTCTGTGTGAGGGCTCTGTCGCCTGGATGGGAAAGGTAAATGCTTTTCTTTTTCTGTTCCTACGCTACAAACCCATTCTATCCTTTCAATGCACTGTGGTACACGGAGGGAGTGAGATTTGAACCTGTTTCACACACACACCCCCTCCCCTCTCCCTCAAATGAAGCCGAGCCTCATTTCCAGGCTTTCATGCACTGGACCAGGTTGAATTCTGTTGTCTGGACAAATTTCACCACAGTTTAAGACTCGAGACTAACAATGTGGTGACTGTAAACTAGATTCACCTCCATTTTTTCTGGATGCACTTATTAATCCACATCATCCCCTCCCCTTTTAATAGCAGGGAGGTATAAAAGGATTTGATGCCTATAATGGATGCAGTGGGACTTTATTATGTTAAGGTGATAACCTGGTGTTGTAATTACTTGCAGCCTTTTGAGGCTTCCAGATAGACTTAATGAACTCTGTGTAAAGGAGAGAATGCTGTAGTTAACATATGGATAACTACTGACTGCTACAGAAGCAACATCTGTTGAAACCAGAATCCACACAGTAAAATGTAATAATGGCCGTAGCTGTACACCTCTACAGGTGTTTCCTATTCATACATGATTAGCCCCCATGCATGAAGTATCTGGGTGGAGCTCTGCTCAGAATATACCTTTTGTCATTGTTAGATATTTTGACTTGGTAAAGCAAGACAATTTCACCTGTAAGTAATACTAGTACTAATTCCTCTGGTGTTTTAAAGTCCCCCCATAAACCATATTGGAAACAAACATGCATAAAATCTTGCATACCTAAATGGGTAATATTAAAACTGTTTAAATGCACCTGCATTCCACGGAGCTCCAAAACTGACAAAAAGTACCAAAAGACTGTCAGACCACAAAATAGAAATTAATTCCTTTGGTTTATGATTATACAGAGTTTAATAGAATTTTTTTTTAAAATGCTTTAACCATAATGTTTTATTTGTCCTTGTATGTCCAGGACAAGAACTGATCAATGTGTTCTCATGTGACATCATTAGTTAAACCAACTGAGCACCAACCTTTTCCAGCTACCTAGCTAATTGCTGCTAAGTTTCGGCATAAAGCTACACTAGCCACTGCACATGGAGTGGAAAATATATATGAGAATACTTGTAAAAGTTCTCTGGCACAACTGGAAACAAGGGGCTTAACTCCCATTTTGTGAGCACAACTGTATCATATGAAGCCTTGTATTACTGTTCATGAAAATTAAATGTTTGAAGCAATTAAAGAGAAAATGGGAGGAAAGCTGGCGATTTGTTGCTTCAGGACAATGCGCCTGTCCACACAGCACAGGGTTTTGAACTGTTGTCCCATAAACCTTACTCATCCGACCTGCACCATCTGACTTTTGTCTCCCAAACAGAAATCCCATTTGAGTGTTCACCATTTTCAGTATGTTGATTGAGTCATCCATTCTGTTAAAGAGTATCTGGAAGCTCAAAATGTGACCGTCTTCCGCAAAGGGATAGTGAAGCTTGAACATCAGTGGACCAAGTGCACTGAAGTTTAAGGAGACCATGTTAAAATGTAACTCAAAAACAGTCTTCTTCCTGTGATGATTTCTGGTGAGGCCAAGAACTTTTTGAAGTACCCTCGTATATATCATACTCAAAATCAAAAACATGTTTCAGCTGCTGCTTTGTTTACAGTCATAACAATGTTGGCAGTAGCGGAAGCAATCCATCACTGTCTGAGAGCACCTTAACCGTCCTTCCGTAATAGGTGTAACAAAGCTAAGAGAAGGCTCATTAAAGTTTGAATCCAACACACAGTCATGATTGGTGGTCTAATCCTTGCAAATAATTAAAAACACTTGTGATCAGGCTCTTACTCCCATTCATGACCCACTGCAAGGTCAGCCACAGATCAGCTGCTTGTAGAGGTGCAATGCTTTAATCAAGGACTTCTTGCATTCCATCTAGAATAGTAGCCGAGCTAGAAACGAGAAAACAGCTAGCCTGACTGTGTTTAAAGGTGACAAAATCTGCCGACAACCATATAGCTTTAAAGGTCAGTTTAATTCATACACAAATCATAGTGTAAAGATGTTAAATCAGAAACTTGTGGGAAGTGCCTGATTGTTTCTTGGCAAGGATCAGTAACAATCTAGAGTCTCTGGTTTTTGATGGGCAATGTGTCCCACGTATTAAATTATCCGATTTAATAAGTTTTGCATTTCTGTCACTGTATTGCTGATACTTTGAGATGGGAGTGATTACCCTTTTTATTGTGTTTATTGTCTTGATTGATGACACAAAGACAAATTTCCTGCTCTGATGAGACAAGCAGTTGTTATTGTTTTATTGTGAATATTGTCTTAAATAAAAACTGGCCCTCTTGATATTTTAGAGTCTCGCTGTTTAAGCCTGACCTCAAAACAGCCATCTGAAAAGTTTGGTTGGACTAATAATAATGTGGACGTTGTAAAATAATGTTATCCTATGACCGGTAGTTTGACCTCTGAAAATCCTGTACAATACAATTTCACCATTAACTCCTCCTCTTTAAGGAGTATAGTCAGAGGCCTGTAATGACTTTGCATAATGAGTTACATTCTTTTTTTCATTGGGTCTGCTTCCTAAAAGATCTCTGTATTGTACAGGGGCGAGTGCTAGTCTCTTTTATCTCCAGAAAAAAAACCCTTGTGGCTACAGTTTGATCAATTAAACTCCTGAAAGGGCCCCCTCCCTTTCATTCCTCTGCCTGAGAGGAATATAAAGTTATCAGTCTTCCCAAGCGATATGAGGATGGAAATAAGTAGTTTGTCTATAAAAATGTCCAGGTACTTTATCAGCGTCCCAGTAGGCCTCGAGGCCCTGACACTGTTCAATGTGGCTCTCCAGTACGCCAGTCTCATGTGCTCCCTCACTCCCTCCCTCTCTCCCTGTCTACTTTGTCTCTGCCCGAGGCCGGCTCCTCGCTGGGTGGGGTGTTCGCTCCCAGCCCAGCACCTCAGCGGGATTGACTGGGGCTTGAGCCCCAAGTGAGGTTATCGATTTCAATCAGTGGCTTGGAAGATAGGAGCTGAATGATGCTGTAGACTTAAAACAGTGGTCAGCTGCATTGTTTGTTGTTTGAGGGGGAAAAATGCTGCAGGAGGATGCACTTTGCTTTTGACGAGAAGTCAGATAAAGACACAACAGAATTACTTATAGGAGGAGATATCTTAATCTTCTGATTTTGAGTTTTACTGTATGTTTGTGGGTGTATTTTGCAAGTAAAGTGGCTGAAAAGGACTAAAAAGGAGCAAAATTTCAGACTGCAAATGTTGCATCTTAACAATTAACCCTAATCTTCATGACTGATAAATATATTCTTTTGATAAAATGATTAATTTGGGGAGGGGGGGCATAAAATTTGAGAAAATACTAACAATTGAAATTACAACAGCTCGAAACACAAATGTGTTTAGTTTAATATCACTGAACATAAACAAAAAGCAAGAAATTTTCTCATTTGACAATTTTAGCTTTGTTTGTATAAAACGTGACTTAAACCATATAACATCTACCACTTGAACAATTGATTACTCAACCAATACCTGCAGCTATGTACATGTAACCAAGTTGAGCAGCCATTTGTATGAACAGTTGACATACATGTAGGAAGCAATTGGCTAAATGCAACACTTCAGTGAATGGTTCTGCTAATTGAATTCAATATAAACTAATGCATAGAAAAACAAATTGACCAACTTCACGGATCAACAGTAAATGTTGATTGCATAATCTGGAGAAGGGAGTGGGAGTTTCAGCAATTAATATGCCTGAACACTGCATTCTTCCAATAATACATTGGGTGTTTTACTCGCTGAGTAGCTGGTGATTAGACTGAGGTGACAACTTTTTGTTCCGTCATTGTTAACAGGAAAGTACATGCATAAAGAGTGACTGATAAAGTTCCTGTTTTGCTTAAAGAAGGAAGTTAGTTCACACAATGAGAGCACTGCAGCTTTTCTGCTCTCAGAAGCATTTGCATCAAGGCCAGGAGATTAAACGTGTGGGTTGGGAACTGGAGAGAGTGTGTTGTCTCGCTTGGGGCCCCCGATGCCAGAGTTCTAGCTTTCATCGCGCAGGGTGAAAGATTTCTCCTGGACGTTTCACTCTGTGTGGCTACAGGTGGGTGGTTCACATGCTGTAGGTGGCAGCCACAGTGGATTTAATGCAAAAGTACAGAGGAGGTGGCTGTGGGCAAATTATTTCACAATTGCCAATGTTCAATACTCTGCACTGAGATGCTGAATCCCACACTCTATAAACTCATTTGTGTAGTTAGATGGTATTTGAAGTGTTATGGTAATATTTTATATCGTAGGTGTTTGTATTTTTCTAATATAGATATATGCATTGCCAGTGCTTAGACTTAGACATTCTAAAGAACCGATGAAGAGTGAAGATATCCAGTGGGATGCTAAATACTGCTTCATATCAGTTTGCAAAAGTAAAACGATGTCTGACATGAAGAGCAGGAACAAATTCATTATAGAATCATTTCCGTCATGTTTCAAGCAGAAATGACAAATGCTTGGTTGGTCCAGCGTCTCATATGTGAGATTTTTCTTTGCCATACATCAACGTAATCTGATTGTCTTTGAATGTTGTACTGCTGGTGGAATTAAATTAAAATATATTACAATTTGGTAATGTTGTGATTCTAAGAGGGTTTTTTGACTATTTTCCCACATTTTACATATAAAACAATCAATCAAATAAACCACAGACTGAGTAAGGATGAATAATTATTCCATGCAGTCCTCCTGATAATGCTTTTCTTCACTATGTGATGCCGTTTCATGTCAGTTTTATGGAAAGCTTGCAGCAGGATGGCTTACTTTCTGCTGAATACAGACTCAAGTCATCATTATGGAATGCAACAACGTGGGCTATTACTGAAAAAATGATCCAAACTGTACACGATTTACATGAGTGAATGCATTTTGATAACCAGTTGATCCTTTTCTCCTAAATCTTCTTTCAAAGCCTCCATGTTCAGTACAATTGTGCTGGTGTTTGGCTGCCTGCTGCAGAGGAAACTAGTGACCACAGAGGGGCATCATGGGACCAATCGCCATGTTTTCTATGCAGTGCAAATGGATGGAAACACCAGAGCAGCCAGAGCTCTGGCCAAGCAGCACGGACTGGAGTTCATACAACGGGTCAGTGCATGTTTAAAACCTCTGTTATTACCTCCACCTACGGGCCTGCAATGAAATTTTCAAAATCCCTTCACTGAGGGCTTCTTTTTTTTTCTTTTCAAGAGCTGCCAAAGTGCTGACTTCTATTTCCTATTTGAGGGATATCTGACTTTCATCAAATTACAGCAGCGTTTCTGAATATTTCATATCTGATCAAAGACGCGTCGAGTAGGCTGTCCACACATACACACACAAACGTATGAAAGACACATACATGTTCCCAAAAAGAACACACATGCACAGATATGCACACCTCTGTCTCACCAACCTGTCTAGCCTGTGAGAAACTCCTATATGTGGAATAAGCTCCAGTGGAATGTCTTTGGAGATGATTGGGTCTTTACCTATTTGCCTGAGTTTTAATCTGTCATGCTGAAATCTTTCCATTTGTCAGAAGACTAGATGTGATTTATCCACATCAATACTTTAAAGGTTACTTTGGTTGTTGAGTCTGAAAGTATGTCAGCTCCCTCAAAAAATGTTCACGGCTTCACTGAAAAATAAGGGGCTCAGAGCAGGTCTTGGTTAGGTGGAATACAGAAGTTGTGCTTTTTTTTGTAGGAGCAAGTTCAAAGAGGGGGTTCGAGGGTATGAGAGATTTTGAAATGAACTTCGTCTGATTCTCTTGACTGTGAATCTTTCATGAAGATTCACAGTCAGAAATATTTAAAAGGTAAGAGCCCTTATGAATTGACATCTAATCCTGCTGTGCGCTGTTATACTCAGGGTTTTAAAAGGGATTCTTTTATTTAACTTCTTCTTTTGAATGTAAAGACTGACTAATCAACACAGATTCTGAGGATAAAATGTACTATTTAATTAAAAACACTGTGTAAGCAATCCATTGTAAAAATTTCAGGTGATAAAGCACCCATCTACTGTAAGACCGTGAATACAGTGAGAATGACCTATAAAATGCAATAAAAAAAACATGCAGGTTGTTGCATTTAAAAAAAAAAAAAAAGGCAAATCAGTGAAATACATTTCATGCATTTTAACTCTGAATGTTTAGATATTTTATTTGTATTTTTATACTTCTGTGTGGAATTGATCACAGATCAAACTTTCGAAGTGAGAAATCACAGAAAATATTACATCACTTCAAAAAGTCCTCATGAAAGGTTTTAGTTGCACTTCATTTGTCTTCAGTGTAAGGTGCTTTGTTGTCTTTTGGAAGTCCTCAATTTTTTTTGATTTGAACTTACTGATAAATGATACTGGTCGGTGTGTATACGTGCGTTTTGACATTATTGACAAAAGTTAGTGGGAGTGTCCGTTGGCCTGGTGTAGGGCTGTGTGCAGCATTGCCTTGGGGAAATGGGGACGCGAGCTCATTTCAACCTTGGCCCTGCTGCCTCTGCTGCTGCTGCTGCTGCCTGGATCATGAATAAAACATCTCTTTGACCTTTATCAGGAGTGTATTGGACAGTCCACCCCCGTCTCTGTCTTCCTCTCTGCCCGTCTCTTTCTCTCTCTCTCT
>NW_007577877.1:210364-233057 GCF_000690725.1 Stegastes partitus | reverse complement strand
TCTCATTGTCCCTCATGTATGCACGCAAACACCTCTGCTTTTTCCTGCATTGTTTTCTGCTCTTTTATACACTAATGATAGTCCCTCGATGCAGTGATCATTTGTAATGACCAAAACAATAGCAAATGTGTTTTTCTGTTTACATAAACTTCACTGTATTTATTTAGATAGCACCAAATAACACATATTTGCAATATATGCAGGTTAGCTCATATTTAACATGTGTGAGAGAGTGCAGCAATAATGTAGGATTGAAGAAATCACTGCTCCTGTGGTGTAATCCTACAGTAGCCCATTGTCGAGTATTTACACAAAGCGTGCGTTTGTGTGTTAATAAGGTGTCCAATCCAGCAACATCATACCCAGAGAAGAGCCTCAGACAACCCCCCGTTTCACGATCCCCCCAGGTCCAATCTGCTGACTGGCTTCTTTTACCTGTCTGTCGCCAGAGGCTGATGCTAAATGTCACTGACACTAAATCGCCTTTGTTAAGTCAAACCTATTTTAATTGTGTCACCTGTGATTTGCGCCTTGCGTGCAGCAAATACCGTGTATCAAGTAGAAGCAGAGGCTTCACAATTTGCTGTGATATATTATTTTTTTTGAAAACATTGAAGTGGAATGAAAAGTCTGACAAGCCCAATGCCAGCTTGGGAGGATTGTGATGTCTGCTGGCATTCCGGCGGTAATGCCGCATGAGTGGAAAGGGAATCAAATGTCTCCATGCTGGCACTCAACATATTGTTGGTCTCTTTGATTTAGTGTACAGCATCCAGGAAAATGTCATTGCGTCTCTCCATTGTGCAGACTTGACATATCCATTTTGCAACTGTAAAATGCAAAGAAAAACAAAGCAAAATACCCGAGATGATGTCTTTATGCCACGCAGACAGATTCCCTGTGATGCATTGCAGTTGCTTTTTGCAGGTGCCTTTTTGGTAGCAGACATACTAAAGCCTTTCCTGTCAGTCTTTATGATTTTTAAATGTGTCAAAGTGATAGAGCTGATCCATCCACATTTATCTCTTGTCTTGCTATTTCTTCATTTACAAATGTTTAAAGATGGTGTATAGTTTGTCAACAGTCCTTTAAATTAAAAGGCAAATCACCTCATTCCCAATAAGATGAGTGTAGCAAAAGGTAAATAAATGATGTGTCTGTATCAGAGACTCTAGCATACAATGGTGAGTCTGATCTCCAACCAAAGCTGTGGTGGTGTACTGCAATCATTGCAAGCTCCGACTAGACATGTAATGGCAACCATCACAGGTGCAGGGTTTCACACACAGCGACAAAAAAGGAACCTCGATCATGATTTAAAATAGACAATTCTATGTTTTGTTTTACGTCAGCACAGAACAACACCACAGCGACTTGATATTACACGCTGATAAAGCGTGCAGGCTCGCTCAAAATACAGCCGACCCAGATTTAAGTTGGATCACATGATACTGCATTGTTTACAGGTATTATTTCTTGCTTACTTAAGAGTTTGCAAATCCGATTAAAGGCAGATTAGGTCGATGGTTTGCATTACTATTATTTTAGCTGAGATCACTGCTTCAACAATTAAGTGCCTGCATATCCGTGTCTGTGTGTGCGCGCACATGCAGGGTTTTGTCTTGAACTCTGACTTCAGGAAGTCCCTGGTCTCCATCCAATGGTGAAAGGCCTCCCAGATTCCCCTTCTCTCCAGTGAGGTGGAATACTGCCGGAAGATTACCATATCATTACCATATCATTAGCATAACATTACTGCGGCACAGCTTGGCTCACTGTCTGCGGACGTGCTATCAGCTCATCGAGAGATTCAATCCCCAATCCGCTCCATGCTTCCACCCTCCATCCCCTCCCCTCTCCTCCCTTCCCTCCCTCTGTACACTCGAGGTGTGTTTTCCATCTGAGTAAAGCAGATGTAATTGAGGTAGAGCACTGGATTTACCGGCTAAATGAAATCACACAATGCTTCACGATCAGCCGGGGCTGCTGTCGTACACATTCAGAGAGCTCCTTCTCTGAAAATGTCGTAGCGCTGCACCCGATTCAGAATTTCTAATATCCTCTCAGAAATAGCCTCAGTCAGATGCTAAGCTATGTCAAGCCTTACTCTGGCTGGATTACTCCAGGCTGTTATATTATGACCAGGTGTGTGTGCGTTGGGCAAAAGGAAAAAAAAAAGCCGACCTGCCACCATCTTCTCCCTCTCCCTTTCCTCTCTGTTTTCTGTACCGAAGGGCACCCAGGGGCGCCAAAAGGGACACCAATCCTCTAATGGTTGGGAGTGAGGGCCCATTCCATTAGTCAGGGGGCCCAGAGTTCATTGCTGCTCCTCAGTACGAGGAGGGCGGAGGAAGCGAAATGGAAGCAGGTGTTGGCCGGGGGCAACTCAGAGGGCAACGCTGCACCAGCTGCATGCTGGGAAATGCAGCACTTTTTTCTCCCTCATCTCCTCTCCTTCTCTGCCTATTTCTATTTCCTCACACAAGTACAGCAGCACACACCTTGTGCATACAGCGTGCACAGCATATATACATACACACACACACACTCACACACACACACACACACACACACACACACACACACACACACACACAGACTCCCTATCACCCTCTTTTGTCCCCAATTTCATTCATTCCAATAAGCTATTCTCCATTTTCCTTATCTCTTTCTTTCTCTCTCTCAGCCTCACACACTCATTCACTCACTCACTCATTCACTCACGCCTATCTCCATCTCTTTCATTTTCGCTCTCTCCGTTTGCTTACTGCCCACCCCTCCCCTCACTCCATCTTCGCACATACCTCACTCTCATTTGTAAATGGAGAGAGGACTTGACTGAGGAATATGTGGAGAAGATGTGGTTTCCCTCCCAGGTGGGAAACTCTGGCGGGAGATGAAGGTAGAGAAGAAGAACGAGAAAGAAGGAGATGGGGGTGAGAAGGAGGAGGAGAGCAGAAATTATGCTACCACTCCCTCTCTTTCTCTTCCTCTGCCTCTCTCTCTCTCTCTGTGGGCTTAGATGATGTATGGCAGCAAAGGCCACATGTTGGCCGAGTGATGGATTAAAGCACTTTGTAGGAAAATTACTGAGAGCGCCTCAGCACATCCGAGTCTAGCCCTTAATAAAACTCTCTTCAATATTGAAATGGAGAGAGAGAGGGAGAAATACAGAGAGATAAAGAAGATAAAGGACGATGTGGGACGAGAACAGGGAGTGGTGCTAGAAGCGCACAAACATACTCATTCTCAATGCTCTTGTGGAACACTGAGAAATTTTACAAAATTGAACATTGTATATAGCTTTACTGTTGGATTTTACTACACGGTTTTGTTTAGTGTGAGTTCATAAAAAGATCTGAGGAAGAAGTAAGTGAAAGTAGACAAGATTCTCTGAAGTAGTTGTTAGAGGAACTTTTTGAACATGTTTGTCAGACGGTTGCTGTTGGGTGCGTTGTATACTGTAGTTTGAGTCACTTCCCTTTTCTACTTGGAGTAGAAGAAAAAAGAAGATCCAGTCTAGACCTGTGCGGTACAACAGTGGACATAAGCGAGCGACAGTTTTAATTTCCCAAAACGCAGCTCGCTGTGGGTATGTTTTCATCCAAAACTTGCATTATTTTTTCATTTGTCACAGTTTTTGAGTTGTCACATTTCACCAAAAATGCCATCTGGTTACAGCAACTGAAATGTGCAGCACTTCTGCTTTTCTTTGTTTGTGATGACTAGTTGAATATGTTTTGATTTAGAAAAACAAGCAACTTTTTGGGTTTTGTCATCAAACTATGGGTAACATGGAGGTTGGTTTGAAATCTATACAATCATGTGATTGGGCATATGTTTTAGTACTGTCATCATTCCAAAATGTTAGCAATCAACTTGGCAAGTACCATGTCTTCTCTAATTACAGATTAAAATGTAATAAAACGGAACTATTTTTCTTTTAAACTTACACTAAACGATAGCTTGTGGCAACTCAATCCTAAACTAATTGTGTTATCCTTTAAAAACCCATCACTCCCCATATTTTTCTCTTTAAGATGGACTGTAGAACCCCTCACACCCCCTCCCATTTCCATCATTGCGTTCCTGCCAATACTGTAACCAACAAGGCTTAACTGCTCACCCCATTTAGCCCCTAGCATCCCCCTCCATCACCCAGCCCTCCTCCCATCTCTCCTTTCTGCTTTTCCATAGTTGAGGCTGTGGAGGCCACAGCCCCTGTAGGGCTGTTAGTGTACACACCAGCTGCTGTTTTCTCCATAGGGTGGACTGCCTCACGTGGCTCTCACACACTGCTTCAATGACTCTTGATGTCTGTGTTTGTTTTTGTTTACCCTTCATGCTTTTTCCCTCCATCCCTCCCTCCATTACTGTTTTTCTCTCCTCTTTCTTTTTGTCTGTTGGAGGCCGTCAGCAGCAGCGGGACATGCAGCTCCCGTGGATGCTTCAGTATTGAGACGACTCAAAGTCCAACTCTGCAGAACTGCAATCAGACACTGTAATACACATCAGGCGTACAGTGCTATTTGTTTTTCGAAGGTAGAATAATAATAAAAAAAATCAGTACAATTTTACTCTATCTATTTTAGAAGTGAGATTTATGGTGGCTTATAATTTATGTTAACGCCAACATGTAGTGTTTTTACTTATAGTGACCGATACATGAATTTGTAATTGGGATATTGTGATAATTACAGTAATTATAGTGGCTGACTCTATATGTGGTAGGGGTTGCTGTGGTGTGGGTCCTTGTGCTCCTCACAGCATGTCTGCATAGAAGGTTTAGCGTTAGCAATGTTAGCACAGCAGTCAAATGGAGGAAATAAATTTGAAGCAGAAAAATATTCTTTTGCGTGCACAAATATGTAAGGCATCATGCTGCCTGTGTAGACAGCAGGAATGATTAAAATATGAGCATATCTGTTCCGTCAGACATGCAAATGGCATGCTTTCTATGTAAACACAACACATTTTCATGATTTACCCTGCTGCTTGTTGGTGCAAGAAAGCTTTAGCTACCAGCCTAAAGACCAGTAAGCATAACAGTAAATGTCCCAAAAGTAGCGCTAATGGGAAGTTGTCTGGTTTAAGAAAATAAAATAAAAACTGTTGTTTACATTTTACGTATTTCCTGTTTTGGCCACTTGGAGACAACAAAACAACTGTATGAACTTAATGAGCAAATAGTTGCTTATTTATACCACAGGCACCCCTGGAAGAATAGTAGTATTTGTTTGGAGTTACGTTTCTGACCACGTTACAGGTATTAAGCCACCATTGATGTTCCTTTTTGTTAAACAGTTAAATATTCTACTGTGTTCACCAGTTAGTTATTAACTTTATCTGTTTTCTGTTTGGTGCCAGTCAGGTGGCATAGTCTGACTTTATCAGAGCTTTTCCACAGAAAATGTCAGCCTGCTGCTGGAGCCAATGTTGATCTGAGCAATGTGACTGAACCAAAGCAGTGAAGTTACAGGCCCTGAAACCAAAACAACGAAACCAAAAGATGCTAAAAATGCTTTGAGCTGAGAAGAACTGCATGGTGTGCACACTTCACCTCAAGCGACCCTTTAACATTTTTCATTCCATTTAACTGCCTGCTTACATACAAATATTGATTAATGCAGCTCTTCTCTACCGATTGTTGTAGTCACGAAGGATTCATAAAAAGTAAAATATTTAATTTAACTTTGCTGTTTTCGCTACATATGTATGCCTGTGTGTGTGCATGTTTGTGCATGTTTGTGGTTCTGACTGCAACTTTCCATCAGGCTTTTTTTGAAATAAAAAATAAAAAATAAAACTATAAAACTTATTATGCACTAAAAAGCATTATCTCTGACAACAAAGTTTGGAAAGGACCCCCAAATGCCATTGTTTGGTAACTGATAGTTGTGTCATCAGAGAACTGTGTGGAGCAACTGCTTGTCCACTTACATATATATGTAATGTAGTCAGGCTTAGTTGTGGTAACTTGCGATGGAGAGTGTCTCTAATTCTTAATGAATTGTTTATCTATAAGAAATGATTACTGTCAGCACTAAGTGCATCAAATTCAGAGACAGGCAGCTTTTAAGGCAGGGATAGACAGTGTTGTTGTCAGGAAAGATGGTTCAAAAGCTTAAAAGAGTTTCAAATAACTATCACAATGCAAATCACCACAGTGCTTCAAATAACGCTATGTTTTAAGCTCTTTTAGCAAACACCACAGAAAAAAAAAAAAAGATCAGCAGAAATGTAAAAGGACATAACCACAAAAATAAACAAGTAAGTACATCATATAACCTGCAGCTCTGGTTGAAATTGGATGTTGTGTTTCACAGTGCCTTGAATCTGCTTGTTGCTTTCAGGAGTTGTTTAGAATTTTAATGCTGGGGCCCTTCAATCATATGCAGTGCAGTATGATAATCTGATCCGACACTTGAAGAGGGAGCACAGGCATTTCTTATCCATAAGAATCAATAAGAAACGGGTCAAGAATCAAAACAAAACCTACACACGAAGAGAAATATGGGATAACACCGACATAACACAAAGTCTTTGATGCACTGACTGGATATAACAAAAATGGTTCCTTGTGTATGGCAAAGTATAATTGCACAAAAAGGTAGTCCTTCAGTACCCATTTTTTTATCGATAGGCTCTTGTTACGAGTTTTACGTGTTAAGTAAAAATTAGCACATCAAACACTGTCCTCAATAATTATTCCATTTTCATGACGTTAAAAGAAATTGGCTTTTTTTCAAATCAATAGCTAGGATAGTTGAAATCTTTTCATTGTGTTTCAGTGGAAAATTAAAATTCTGAAATTCTGAAAGAGTTTAATTAGAGCTTTTAGTGTCCTTTACTTTGTCAAGTGTCACAGCTGGAAGAGAATCAAGCAGCTGTTTGACAGAGCTGTTGTAGAGGTTGTGAATGGAGAGCAGGTCAAGGTTAAGTGTTTATAGGGATATTAAGTAAGGTACGCTTTATATTTTTGTATTTCCTGTCTTGAATAATAATAGTTAGAGTATTAATACTGCTGCTTAGGTGTCGTTTAGAAGAGGAGTCCAAAAATTTTAATAAAAAAACAAATCTGGCTGAAGAGAGTAGTTGCCAAGTGCAGGAAGTTACACAGCTTCAGCTCTACTGCACGAATGTCTCAGAAAACATAGTAGCCAACAAAATAAAAAAAAGCCACAATGGGATAATTAAAATTCAGTTCTGTAATTGAATAATCTATTCTTCTTTCGCTCTGACTTCCAACACGCATAATTGCAAGTGATTTTGTTTCGGGTCCAAAATACTCAAGCCCAAAATGTACTCCTTATGGGAGCTTCTCTCCCATCAGCAGTAGTTTGGCCTGTAGCTCATCCAAGGAAAAGTTGTACTTGTAGATATTTGTTTCTTATCACAAATTTTGTACAGCATATTGAATAGATTTCAGTGGTGTAAGGAAAATTATTATTGTTATTATTATAAAAAATAGTGGTTGATTTATTGAATGCTATACTGAAGGAGTTATTATTATTAGTAGTAGAAGTACAATTATTATTGTTTTCAGTTGTGGCGCTGTCACTTTACAGCAAGAGTGTGTTTATGGTCTGTTCTCCCCGTGTCCCTATTATCATTTTCTTTTGCACCATTCATCAGTGCCATGGTTTGTGGTTCACTGGACAGATTCAATTCAGCTTTAAATAAGCTGCCATTGCTTATATGAGAGCATTTGATTTGATGCGCAAGTCATTTTTTTAAACACCAACCACTCTCTATTTTCACCATTGTTTTATCATATACATTTTATCTCCTTAATATACACAAAATGTGCCACAGTATATTCCTAATTAGGCTCAAAGTTGAATCATTTGGTGGTGGTTTATCAACACTATATAATAATAGATTTCTTTTGTTAAAATGAAAGAAAGTGAAATGAAATTTTAAGATGATAATCTGTAATAAAATGCACATAACAGGAATTAAATTAACGGTCGTCTATCACAGACATCTGTCAGTACCCCAAGGATTTTGATTTCTACCAACAACATAGTCAAGTTCAGATATTATCCTTGGAAGGCTTTATGGTACTCTTCATACAGCAGCACAACTGTCATGCTAATCCCCTCCTCATCTGTACTTTGGACTAAGGTCACGTATTAGAGAGATTCATAAAGCAACAGAGAACTTGAGATGAGCCTGTTGAATAGTCCTGTCTGTCAGCTGTGCCTGTCTACAGTCTGAAGGTCGAGTTGAATGGTGGCCGCGTCCTCCGTCTGAGAAGAGTGCGACAGGTCAGGGTGCTGGAATCCATGCGTGCTTGGAGACAGTCCTCATATCACAGGTTAGAAAAACCTCAAAGAGTTTCCAGTAGATCTTGTTTGGATCATTGTATTTTGATAAACAATTAACATATAGCTAATTATTCTAGTTACACGATGCATGAAATTTGGCACTAAGTTATAAAACAGGCCAAAAACCACAGGTGTGTGTTTGCTGTGTAAGCACCAGTTGTCTATATAAATGTCTTTACTTTTAAATGGATTCTAAACAGTTTAAAAGCAAATTACATATTTTACATAGGACTCTTCTTCCATCGTGTATTCATCTATATTGTTGCAACACCCACGTTCCTCCATACACTCTTCTGAGACACTTTTCATCAAATGTTTTACACAATGATTTCGGTGATCACCTACCAAAACCCTTGATTATGAAAATTTAAAAAAGCACATTACTGCATTTGACATGTCTTATTTGATATTTAATTTGCACTTTATAGACTTTATTATATTTTATTCACAGGATGTTGCAGCCTAGTCTAATGGCAAAGCATGTAATAGACCTGCTCGTCACTTAGAGGATGCTGTTTAAGCGATACGGCCTAAGTGTGGAAAAAAAAGCTTTTCTCCGACAAACTTCAAAGAATTCCGAAGTAATAGAGCGATTCCTCTCAGTGCACTTTTTATTTTGTTTGCCAGGATGTGAAGGATGGACAACAGGCAACGACAGACTGCTTCCTCTCCTTTCAGAGTAAACTAGTAAATTACTGTTCCACAAGCCCTAACCAGAACCAGAACATCTAACTGTATAGTATTTCATTTTACTGTAGTGACTTGCTAGCCAGCAACCTAGCAACATTTTTAAAAATTGTAAATAAAATTCATATATGCATGCACTTTTCACGCCTTGAAGCAAGACAGACCATGACACCGACTGGCTCTGTCCTATACACTTTGGTGCGATGTTGGTTGCCTCACAGTTGTTGATCAGTAACCAAGTTTTGATCGACATTAACATCAGTCATGCCTCCTGTAGTCTGTAGGCTCCAGCATGTACTGTTTTTGGATCTATTAAGCTCCACCTCTGACTGCAGCCAGCAAGGACATCTCAATTTATGCCAAGCTTACTTAGTTCATTGTACAATGATTCAAGCATACAGTAGTATGTGTGTGTCCAAGCGTGTGTTGGTGTGCGTTTGAACACTCTCATGATTAGTGTTCTCAGTGACTGGCTGGCTGATGGGGTTGATTTGTCCGACAGTGCTGTGTGTCAGGCAGGCTCAGCGTCCGCATTGGAGAACATGAGTGAAGGAGCGGATAATTGATAGTGACAAGGCGCTCCCAGCCTTAATTGCTGCTGGTGAATTAGATTACCTTTTCAAAGTGCCTTCATTAGCAGAGGGAGAGCCATACCAATGGTCCCCTGATTGGCCTCATATTGTTTTGCTGTGAACCTGTGCTGGCAGGGCACAAGAATCTGTGTGTGTGTGTGTGTGTGTGTGTGTGTGTGTTTTTGAGGGTGTGTGTTTGTTTTGGTTGGTTTGAAATTACTCAGTAATTTTCACGTACAGCTGTAGTTTGTGTATGCATCCGTACACATTAAGCACATCCAGTGTCAATAATGTCAAGTTGACATGTTTGTGACACATCAGTGACACATTCAGCGTGAAATGTCTTTCTGTTTTTATGGGCCATTGGCTGCTTAAAGGGTTAGTTCACCCAAATTACAAACAAGACACTTACCTCTGAGGTTTCTGCTGCCGCCACAATACACTCTGGGTAAATGGAGATTTTCTTCTTTATATAAAGACGGTTGTGATTACTCTGGATCATTCATAGACCAGACTAGTCATCGAGAACTGTTTCCATTTTAGATCTGATTCCAAAATTCTGATTTGAAATTTTCATTTTGATTTTGTTCAGAAGTTCTGACACAACTTTTGCTTGTAGTAGTTTTAAATGAACAGTTTACTGCATACACGTACTGTATATCCCACAGTGCTGGTCTGAGCCTATAGTTGTCCAAGTTCAGTGTCTGTGTGTCTTCTTGTCTACTCATGCATCTGTTTTATTTATTCATGAGTCTAGCATTTATCTCTGTTAACCTTTTCAGCCAGTCCTGAGTTCCTTAATTGGTAGGTGAATAACACAAATTGCATGATTGTCAATCACCTAAATTTAGTTGATGCTACGCTGTGGTACCACTGTCGCACAGTTCGTGTAGCTGTGAGGTGTTTGATTACCTTGATAGAGAGGGACAGTGGTTGACAAAATACTCAGATCCTTTACGTAAATACAAGCACTAATATCACAGTGTAATACTCTGTTACCAGAAAAAGCATTGAAAATTTGACTTAAGTAAAAGTACATCAATATAATCAATTAAATGTAAAAGTCCTCAATACAAAACAAAAGTTTCCTATTGCAAGTATACATCAGATTATTATTACTCATGCATTCATGTAAAAGCAGGATTTTACTGTTGTAGTTTGTTTTTGAACTAATTCTTTTCGGACTGCAGCTAATGACTATTTTCGTTAAGGATTAATCTGCTGATTGTGTTCTCAATCAACTGATTATTTGGTTTGTTAAGAAAAATAAAAATTAAAACAGTCAGAAATGTAGTCACAATTAAGCAGCCCAAAGTGATGCCATCACAATGTTTTTTGCCCAACCAGTAATACAATCATCAAAATTATTAAAAATAAATTGTGTTTTTAAAAATTGTAGTAATTTAAAGGATTATCAGCAAATCCTTGCATTTCTGAAGCTGGAACCACTACATATTTTTGCTGGTAAATGATGTTTATCAAAATAGTTACCAATTAGAGTAAAATGAGCTTGTTGTGATTAAAATCCAGACATTACCCAACCCTATCGCTATACTCTCTATATATTTGCACAGAAGAATTGTTTCTTTAAAAACTGTTGACAATAAAGTCTTTGTAAGAATACAACGAGGATCCAAGTGCAAATAAAAGCCGGAGAGGAAAGAACCACTTAAGAGGCTTTAATATGTTGGCAACACAAAAAAAGACATGGGTTTAAACCTGAGACCTGAAGTCACATACCTATGACCCAGCTGAAACCTAAATATGACAACCAAGCCCAACCCTTCATCTTAGCTTTGCAAGCTATTTTAAAATGGCCTGACTTGAGCTTGAACCTTTGCAGAAATAAAAATGGCTTTGCAGGTTCCGTATTGGCAGCAGAACTCGAAATCTAACCTATATCTGTCGTTGTATGGCACTGAAATGACAGGTAGCAGTTATAGATAAGGATGGGAAACTATTGGTTAACACTAGTTTGTGGAGAACAGGAGACCTTCACAGTGTAGCTCCCTTCCCCTCCTAGTCAGACGATCAGCACCACGGAGAGTGCCACAATGTTTATTGTATAGTAACGCTTACACTGTTTTTAGGAAGATATAGTGCTGTTTAAGTTTGGTAAACGTGACTTTGAATGCTTTGTAAAAATTCAGTTAATCTCTATTGTAATCCATGAGATTTCTTCTGAAGTTAGAAATCAAATTTGCATCTTTGTGTTGAACTAATGTTTCTCTACTTCTGCCTCCATCTTCAGTCAGTCCCTTGTTACATTTCTGGCATTTATGGGATTACAATCTTTAGAAGACATTTCAGCAGATTCCAGCGGGCACTCAAACAATACCACCAACACGTTCAGACAATCAAACTTTGGCCTAATGTTCCTGATACTTTCTGTGAGAATGACAAGAAATATTAGAAAACGAATTATCACTTTTTCTTTGTTTATTTCAGAAGTGAATTTGTTTATTTTTTCTTTGTTTTGTAGTTAAAGTATTTGGATGATTACTTAACTAAAACTAATAATGTAGCAGTAAAAACAGTTTGTTCAAAATCCTACAGTACAGTAATGAAAGTACGAAAGTTTTTATAATACATACATACAGTTAAATACATTTCACATATGTAAAGTAAAAGGACTTGTTTGGCGAAACCGGATATTTTATGGTAAATGGCAGTGTTCATACTAATGCCTCATACTGTTAAAGCTAGTTCTACCTATTTTATTCTTTAAGGGTGAAATGTTAAGTTGTGAGATGATCAGTGAGAAAAGAAAAACACTAAGCTATGCTACACAATTCTGTTTTTTTTTTTTAATTTAGTCTTTATTGATAGTGAATTATGTGATTATTAAATGTTTGGTGCTCAAAACAATTAGTTAAATGAAAGCAGCTGGGATTTTTAGGTTGGAACCGGTAACTACTTAGGGTCCTTATGACATATGAAACATGGAAATGTGCCCCAGACACACAGTTTTTTTTGTAGGGGTCACAAACCAAAAAGTTTAAATTAAACCAGTTCGGGAAAATTGGTTCGGTTTGAAATAATGTATTGTATTTTTAATCTGATCTTCTAATTCCTAAAATTTAAAGTTTCCTCCACTCAAAAATGTGTTTGGTATATGTTACTGCTCTTGGGTGTTTTAGCTTCACTATACAGACTGATGTATGTCCACACTGGGAGGGTATTTTAAAATTCTTGTGCTGAAAGTGAAACATGTATTTGTGCTAGTAGGGTTTGTGACATCACCACTAGTGTAGCCAATCCTGGTCCAGTAGGCAATCTATACAAGTGTGAAGTGAAAAGCAGACTTTGCAAAAACAGTGAGAATGTACTTTCAGTGAGACATATTGTGTCCAGCAGTGAAACTTTTGAATGAAAGTCTGTTTCATAGTCATACATTTTAGACTTTTAAATGACGGAAGAGGTGCAGGTAATTGAATGGGAAAACCCTATTTGATGCAAAATGTTACTGAAAGAAGACTACCTTGAGCAGCGAATAACCAGAACAGTCAAATAAATGCTGTTGAGTGAGAGAGAAAATCTTAGTGTAGTGGAGTGGAGTGGAAGTATAGCATAAAATGAAGATATTTAGGTATAGCACTTGTGTAAATGTACTTGGTTACATTATAGAATATTGCTGTTGAGGCGCAACATCTAAGTTCTCCAGATGCTTCACCACACTGCTGCCTGCATAAAAATAAAGACCCTTCCAAACTAAATGAAGAAATGGACACAACTTTGCTGAGAGCAAGAAGTGAAAGTAAAAAAAAAAGTTATCACTCCATGCAGAGATAGTGACATGAGCATCTTCTAAAAAAAAAAAAAAAAAAAAAGAGTTTCTTCCCAGACCCAAAAGTCCAAAACCTTTTCCCCACTTCATCCCCGCCAGCACCAGTTTCAGCTTCTGCTGTCCTTCATCTTATTTCCATATCTGTCTCTAGTCACTGCTCCATCACCAGCTCCCCGGTACCCCCATCCCCAAAAACACACTGGCATCCCCATCTCTGTCTCATGCTTCATTCCCACCCCAGCCAGCCTGCAGCCCCCTGCTGAGTTAAATGGAGTGTGCCGGCATCAGGGGAGTCGCGTGTGCTCAGTTCAGCTCAGCTCAGCTGGGCTGCCAGCGTTATAAACTTAGTGTGTGATTATCGTCAGAGCCAGACTCCTCCACCCAGGATGTCTGCGCTGATGGGTACTGTGTCACCGGGTACAGCCAGCCATGGAGCGAAGGGTGAGAAACCGGAGGAGGGATGGAAACCAACACAAGAGGGAAGAGAAATATTGTTGGTGGGGGAGATGAAGAAAGGTAACGGGGTTGGAGAGAAAAAAAAAGGATAGGAAAAGATAAAGGAGGGGGAACAAGCAGGAGAGGAGCGAATCATCAAAGGAGAGAAAAAGTCAAGCTGAGCAAGGAAAGACTGATGTACACCTATCGCAGCAGACAAAGACAAGGGAAGACACACAGGGAGTGATATAAAGAGGGAGAAGCAGAAGAATAACGCGTCGGGAGAAGAAAGAGAGGCAGCAGGGAAATCAGCAGAGGAGGGGAAAAAGAAAGAGAGACAGGGAGGGTGGATAGAAAAGAAAGCCAAGGAGAGAAATTAGAGAGAAATTTTTCAAGCGAGTGATGTGTACTGTGATTGTTTTCTCTCCTCCTCTCTCGCTCTCTTTCTCTCTCTCTGTCTCACTCTAAACGGTCGGGATGTGGCCTGTATCTGCCGGCAAGAAGGAACTCAATTTGGGACAATTTACTCGGCAGTCTCAGCCCTGATGCACCTCAGGGACAGAGAATAGAGAGAATGAAAGTGAAGGAAGATAGAATCAGCAAGCCACACACACATACAGACACACACAAACTCACACTTACTCTCACACACACACACACACACACAATGTGCGCCTTGCACACAATTGCCGCCGAGTAGATTTCACTTAGTTAGTTCTAACTCTCCCAGGCGGTCAATACGATTGAGTTTATAAGGCTTGGAAATGAAAAGCCCAGGATAAGGTTAGATAAACTGTGTGCTATTTGATTTCTGCCCACCTCTCGCAGAAAAACCCACACAAGACAGATGGCCAGAGGGGATACGCTGAAATCATGTTGTGCAAAGGGTCATATGGGTGATTAAGGCTGAATACGTTATGTGTTTTGACCCTTACTCCGTACCTGCATTGGTTTCTCCGTATTGATGAACACGCTGCATGATTTTCCAAATGCGTCTCCTTGCATTCTTATTATGCCCTGCAGTTGAGAGGGCGCAACTATTTCGACCAGTTGTTGAATAAAACACTGTCAACTAAGCAAATGTTACATCTAACTGTGTGTCCTCAAAGTTTAGGTTTTCGAATCTCACTGCAACGTTGCATCTGTGTGCTGGCAGGTTGGCAGCCTGGAGGGTCTGTACACCCTGAGAGACAGCAGGGGGCGTCCTGACAGAGCCACCTTTGAGGACAGACTTGCAGCCGCAGAAGGGGTAAGTGTCTCTAATCAATTAATCGATCAGTCAGACTTTATTTGTCTCTCAGGTTTCATGCTAACAAAATATAACACAAAATACTTCACAGGACAAAAAGAATAAAAAACACATTGAAGATAATACCCCTCCCCCACCCCTGATAAATAGAAATGAAAGATGTGCAAAAACACTGAGGAAGTTAAAAACTCGCTGGTCCATTTATTAAACACTATACCTCAAAAGTGAGAACATAAAGAGCGGATGAAGCTGGCTGATCCTAAAAGAAGCCGCTGACTGATTTTTCTTTTTTTTTTTTTTTTTTATTTGGCGTGACTTGTACTGTCTGTAACACAGCGGGAAATAGATTTGTAACTACAGCAAATCAGAGCGTTCAGCTACTTAGATGTGACTGTTTGATACATTTAACACGGCCACGTCAAGGTGAATTCACACTCTGGCATCAGTTCTGATTTTACCCAGCATGTATATGCAAATGAAAGTTCATTTGGCTGGTGTTGCTGTTTTAATCAGGGTCTAGTGTTGATTAGCACGAAGGATGCAAAAAAAAAAACAGAGCCATGTGGTGAGTAATAGCTAAAAGTTGTTTACCTTGCTGATGTCGCTCGTGTGCCTGTTCGACCCAATATCATTTTGTGCCCTCCCCTCCCTCCTTCGCTCCCTCCCTCCCTCGCCACCCTCAACAAGCCGTTCTGCATCACCCTCCGAGCACACAATGCAGCCTCCTCACCGGGCTTCCGTTGCCAGGGAAACCGTTACCCACGGAGACATCCCATGACAGCACAGGGCGAGAGAGGCGGGATGAGAGGAAGGGTCAGAGATATGGCTTTGGCCCTGTCCGTTCTCCAGGGTGCACCAGACCTCTGGCCCTTCCCCAACACACTGCCCCTTCAATCACACACATGAAAAAAAACAACAACAACAACAACAACAACAAAACGCTACTCCTCTCGCACACGCAGACGGACACACAAGCGAAATAAATGGACGGAAAGTAAAAGACAGAAAAAGATTCCAAACTTTCCGATTCAGAGTTATCATCTGAATCAGTGTGCGTGTGATTAATTGAAGTAATTTATGCGCAATCTCCAGTGACTCCATGTATGGTTCATGATTTCATTAAACTGTAACTTTAATTACTTTTCTACTGTCGTAACTTTAGGTGAAAATGAATTTGCACCCCCAAAATGTCCTACATATCGTAATGAGTCTTACGTTTAATGGATTGCACAAATAATGTTTTGGGATAATGAACAATTGCATATTTAGACGTTGCCTCTCCCTGCCAGCAGCTGTTACGTCCTTAAATGTCTTTTCATTAAGGTCTGTTTGTAGGGTTTGTTTTATGTGAAGTAATCTTTTTTAGCTTTGAGGCAAGAAAAAAATGCCTCTAATATCACTTACTTGACTTTATTTAAGAGATAGTGTCTTGGTTATTATACCAATCAAACTAATAGAATTTGTTTGAATTGCAGTTTTTCAGCTGAAAACACTGATAACCGGGTTGGTTTTAAAGAAGACATACTTATGTTGTTGCATGTGTTGTCATACTCAATTACAGTGTGTTTGCTACAGTAGCTGGCCCTCTGCCAAAGCCTGAGCTATACTCCATCCACCCACCTCTGACCAGGCCTCTGTCTATGCAGACCTGTCTGCTGTTTTTCTTCTTTGCATCACGCACTGTGCTTGTCATTGCATGGCTGGCAGGTTACATTGTAGAACTCAGCAGTTACTGCATCATACAAAGTTTAGTAGATTTCAAGATTTAGTTAATATTAACTTCATGTTGCCTAAAGTGACTTTTGAGGTTAGAATTGTATTTTAGTTAGAGAAGCATGATAATGCACCATTGCTGAGATCACCCAGACGTCCAGGTGTTTTGTGTGTTACTCTCTTTAGTAATTACATTTTTTAAATGAAAGACTAAGTCACTGGTGCATCATTGTGTAGCAGAAGTGTTTGAAGGCTGTGTTTTCATCCGTTAGATTTACTCCACTAATAAGGTGGAATTAAACCAAGTCTTGGTTTATTCAGTTTTCTGCTAGGTTTGAAAATTAGTGACTATTGAGTACGTTTCCAAAAGCACAATCATGTCATTTAAGCTTCATCAGAGAGTTTCATTCTTTACAGCCAGAATCAGAGGTCAGAAACTTTGTGGTTTAGACATTTCTCCTGATAACAACATAACAATCATTAGATTTAAACCGCTCTCAAAATCATTTTCCGATCATATCACAAGTGGTTGAATGTCCAAATCACATGTTCTGAAGAAGATCAAACAATGACTCTTGGGACAGTAAATTTGACCTCGCTTAGTACACAAATATTCTTTCAGTTTCAGTAATTTCTTTTGAAAGGGACCGTGTGTATTAATCAACATAAATACACTCAAGTTAGCCAGAATGTTCATTTTCATTGGCAGTCTATTTTCCTGACGTTCTTAGGGATCGAAAATGAATAATGGTAAAGCAGTATGTAGTGTAGTAAATTCTTTATTGTAATAAAAGCATGTGGAAAACAGATTTTTTTAAAAAAAGCATGAACAGTTCATACAATACAGCTAAATTCACTTAAACATGTGGATATATTATGAGTCTTTAACTATTTCAGAAATATTTTAATCATTAAGGACTTGATTTTTGATTTATTTGATTTTTGATGATATTTTTAAGCTGGAATTTGTTGGCATCATTGAAAAAATTCTATGGTTACCTCTGCTCTGAGAGGAAACTTGGCTTCTGCCCCTCTTGGTTCTGTTTTTTGGCTTCAGAAAATCGTGATCCTGACAAGATAGGAGTTTTTTTTAGAAAGAGGGTGTTTCTGTTGGTTGTTCTAAAAATGCATGTCAGTTATGCAAGACCAAAGCTAAATTTATTAGGGCTGTAGTATCTAGATCGACCAGTCAATTGGTCCGTATTCTCACTGCTCGGAGATTTGCTGGTGTTACTTTCATAAAGAAAAATGTGCCACATCGTTACCTTTCCACGATTAATCCATTATTTTTCCTTTTGGGAGAAACAGACCCAAAAAAACACATTTTCAAAACTTTTACAATTCGTCCAAATTATTTGAGACAGCTACGTCTAACCTTTTTAACTCTTAGGCTACAATCCCTGAATGTTTACTCAGAGTTGGCTTCAAATTGACACCATATCAAAGAAGTCAGTGGTGTGGCTGCATTTTGTTAAACTGGTTGACCAAATACTCAAATTTAAACTTTGTCAATGGCAGATATGTTTTCTAGTAATATATTGTGTAATAGTTGTAACCATGCCATACTGACAGGTGTGCTGTGTCTATAGTAAGTTAAACAAGTCAAAGTTAAAAGCAGTATATTTTCTAAAGGTCTGATGATGACGTGGAACCATGTCAAGCTAATATAATGCAGTATAAAATATAAAAAATGCTTGTTATCACAGTTGTAGCAAACTATTATCCGGTCGTTAATTAAGAAAATACTTAAAATTAACTGTTTCCTAGGAACTCATGAGTATAATTGTGTTCCATAAAAGAGAAATACTCAGCATCATGTGTGAATTAACATGGCCTGCTGTAGGTCATAATAAACAGTTGTGCTAAAGCAGTCCATATAAACGGGGCACTGAGATTTACGTGTTGAGAGCTGCTGCTAATATTTACAGCACTGCCACACACACACACACAGACACACTCACAGAACGGAGGTCCACGGTGGTTTCTCAGACGAGGAGGAGGTGTTGCCACCGTGTAATCCCGGCCGATGCAGCCCTCTGTCAGCACGGCAACAATCAGCTGTTGTATTAATTGCACAACTAATGACATAATTAGCAAGGCTGTGGAAAACAGCTCAACATAAACATGCGAGAGTTCAGAGGCAAAACACAGATAAGGACGTAATGGGCGCATGTGCTTGTTCACTGTTATGAAGCAAGAAACACACAGACTTTAGGATGGACATAAACATACATGGAGTATATACACAAAGACATCTAATTCTCTTATACACGTATGGCTGTAGTGTGACGAAACTGTAATATCATCTTAAGGTTTTCTCTTCTGTCTTCCTTTGTACCTTGTTTATTTGAATCCCTCCCTCCCCTCAATGACTCTCTTCCTTCTTGTCCTAACTATCATACCTCTTGCAGTTTCATTCTTAAACACACAGACATGTCTCTGACTGAACTGCACACTGACCTTTTACAAAATGTCTCAGATACTAACCCCCTGCCAGCTTCTGACATACACACATTGGTCCCTGCTGGTGTATTACACATTTAACACACACATACAGAAAACCACTGGTCGCAGTGTGTCCCTATCTTGTGACGTCCTGGTTTTAAAATGTTTTTTTTTTTTTTCTTCAGTCCTAATGTCTGTCTAGTTATTCTAAGCTGCAGATAAACCTTATTGATACAACCACTTAAGCTGACAGCAACAAGGCTCTTAGCACAGAGAGAAGTCAAAGACATATGTAGCAGAACCAGTGGGAAGTTTTCATTATATAAACTGAATAACTGACTAAAGTTATATAAGGAGAAATGTTTTGTTTTTTTATCAGAGAAAAAGATGTGATGATGAGTAGTCAAGGTCAGGTCAGCTTTTAAAATAAATGAAGTAGTATAAAGCCTTTACCTTGCAACCATTCAAATGATCAAACATGATCCACCTCATTGTGAGTAATGCTTATCTAACCAGCTATTAGTAGGTAAACTTATTTTTTGCATAAATCTGCAAACATGCAATGAAGCAGGTCAAGCTAAATTGAGCAGGCAAACCCATTTTGCGCATTTTGAGAATTTGTTTCCTATGTCCAGTGCAAACAAAATAGTCGTCTTCCACAGCACTGAGTGATGCTCAACCTTCCTGTATTTGTAGATATACTGTATGATGTTTACCTGATACAAAAACAACACAAAAACAGTAAAGGTGGTTGCTTAGCCAGCATTTAAGATGGCACATATGGCTGAAGATGTGGTGGCTAATCCAAGATATCTTTGCCAGTCCTGCTTTGCCTTCTGCATGCACTGTCTGATCTCTCAGTTTACCATATGGTGCAATAAATTTATTGTCCATTTTTTATCAATATATTGTGCCTTATCCACAGCAAATTCACTACTTCTTTGCCAGCAATGCATTTTAATGACATTGTATATAAAGTTAGAGTCAAGTGCTGTCTGTTGTGGCTCAAAAAGATTATACTGTTATAAGTCCCACTGTACTGCTCACTATAGAGTAGGCTGTGTCTGTTGACCAGTGAAACAATACAAGAGGGAATGATTTCAGCCACTGTCTCAGCCACTTACGCCTTCTGCATTGAAAACATGCATGGATGTATTAAAAAAAAAACCTAATCAGGATAAACCCATTCAACTCATATTAAAGAGGCAGAGATCCACCTCAGTTATTTCAGCGTTTGTGTCATGAACTGGTGTGTGTGTTATTTTACTGATGTATTTACTGGCTTAGTTAAAGTCAAAGTGTCGAGGTGAGACTGAAGCATCCAAACTCGATCCTCCTACAAGCATGGAAACTGTAGCTATTTTGGATCCTGATGTAAGCTTTTCATTTGTTTTGTTCTGTTTTTTTATATATGTATTTTTTATGGGCAAATGGGTGGACAGCAAAATTAACTTTTTTACACAGTCCAAAGCAGCAAATCCAACAAGAGACCTTTTTTTCCACAGCAGACAGTTTGGTTTGTCATGGTAGGGGAAGCACAGATGCTACTAATGACATCTGTCCCAGTAAACCATGACACTGTGACAGTAAGCCAGCATCAACAATAACAAGACCCTGAAACTGATGCAGCGAAATGGAATTCAGCCATCATTAATTTTACTACTTACTTGTGCTTTTTGCATGTTTGAATTCATTTTATGAAGACGGCCTATTCACCATCGTGTGTAAGCAACATCTGCACACTTAGACGTGAGTTTTGGCCCTTCAGTCTTTTCCCATTAACATCTTAATCTACCAAGCAAAAAGACCTGTCATAATACTCTTTTATATAATGTAATGTTGGTGAATAAACAGAAAGTAGTTTGGAAGCCTTGTTTAATGCAGACTTAATGCAGTACTGCTAGTTTTACATATGAGCTACGTTGTTTTTCAAAAGATGATATTTGAAAACCTTCTGTTTGTTCACTGCTCTGTGGGAGGCCTTCAAATGGGCATGAAGTGAAATTCTGACATTTGTTTGTGTGCTTGAATATATGTAAAAGACAAAATCTGAATTTAAAAATCTGACTCTCGCTGCCTGTAGAATCATTTTGGTTTATGCAAGTCTTTAATTTTGTTGCAGTCATTAAGTGATATTGTGTTTTTGTGTTTTATGTCTATTTTAGGCATTCTTTTGTTCAACTTTGGAACTAATGTAGGCTTCATATATGAGTGTGATCAGTGTAAAACAGTTGGTAAGCTAGAAAGCATTGTTAAGCTAGTTTACGCTTGCTAACTTCCATCTTCATCCTTAAGATGCTCTCTCTCCCATCGTTCTCTTCCTCTCCTCCTCTCCCACCCACTCACTCTTCCATCCACACAGCACAGAAAAAAACATTTGAATTTTCCCTCAATGCTTCCTCACTGTTGAGGCGTTTGTGTGTTTTTTTTTTCTCCTTATTTTTCTTTTCCTTTTTCTTTTTTCTTTTTTTGCTATTTTTTTTTAAAACTCGAGTCACATCCGCAATCCCGCGGCCCTATAAGGAGCTTTCACGCTTTTTGGTTTGCTTTAGATGTTTAATACCCCCTCTCTTTTGTGTCAGGGAGCTGGAGAGGCGTTAAGAAGCGCTGATAAACCCCACTTAGATCCCTTCCTGGCCCGTCACCCTGGCCTGCCGGGCCGCTTTAGCAGGGAACTGATCTGTGACGGCCTGCCACTCAAACTGAGCACTTCTGAAGGCTGACACAATGGAGTGAGCAACACACCAGAGGGCCCGGGGGTGGGTGGGGAGGGGGAAGGAGGGAGGGTGAGGCAGAAGAGGGAGAGGAGGCCAAGAGGTGCCCCAAAAGAAGGCTAGAGGAGGGGCCAGAGAGCATCTCCCTGTTATCTGTTCCCTCTCTTTCAGTTTATGCAGTTCCCCCTCCCTCCTCTTGCTGCTTGATACTGTAGAGCTCACACTCTTTGACTGTTTGTCTTCTAGTCGGCAGTAACACGCACACACGAGCCCTCTCTATCGTTTGTCTCTCTGTGGTCAGGGCTATCAGTCTGGCAGCTAGAAATGAAAGATTGAATGAAGAGGCAGAGAGTTGGTTGGTTGGTGGGTGGGGTGGGAGGCTTGAGGGCCAGATAGGAATCAGCAGTGCGGTGCAGGGTCTGGTAGCGGTGGGTCGCAGGAGTGTATTCAACTGCTGCATGGCATAATAGGTCCAGCCAGGGCCACGCCGAGGCCGACAGAGCATCAGGAAGAGCGCAGGGTTGAGATTGACAGGCAGAGGGAGGGGTTAGGGTGGTGGTGGTGGTGGGGGATGTGGCCACTGCCGCTGCCATTGCCATCACTTTCCCATGGGGCCGTGGGTGGGTAGTGAAGCCCAAAATGTCAGCGTTGATATCTGTGCAGCTCGGCTCAGCTATCACACTCCTGCAGCTGCCTGCCATCCACTGCATCCACTCATTCATATAGAGACACGGGAGTATTATGCGCACACACACACACAC
>NW_007577877.1:204434-209464 GCF_000690725.1 Stegastes partitus | reverse complement strand
ACACACACACACACACACACACACACACACACACACACAGTCTCTAGTGAGCATGTGCCATTAGTAGCTGGAAGGGCCTGGTTTGACAGAGAGCGATTAGCTCCCTATCATGTGTATTGATCACTGTGTCCTGGCTGCTCATCCAGAGGAGGGGCTGGAGGGGTATAACAAGGCAGTAGGGACACACACACACACACACACACACACACACACACACACACACAGACACACACACACACACACACACGCACTGACACTCTTGTTTATCATTGTGTATGTACATGTGTTGGAGATCCTTGTGAATGGATTGGGTTTAGGAACAGTTTAACTAATTGTTCCTGGGCACTGTTGTGCTCTACATGTTGGGAAAACATCTTGAAATTATAGAAACAGGATAACGGGATGAGCTGAGCACTAGAGACCTGTAGGCTGTGTGAGATGTGGGAATGCTCGTGTGTCAGGGTGTAACAGTTAACTGACATTAACTACCTCACAGTGACTGCATCTACAGTGGCCTGACAATTAAGCAGCCCCACAAAATATTCAATATCTTGATTTCGATGTTTTTTTTTAAACAACAGGTTCACTTTTGTATAATGAAAGGCTTTTCAGTGGTAGGTTGTGAACGCATACAGTCACACTGTGTACAACACAAGTTCGTATAAAACCATTTTGCTACTGTAATAGACATGTGCATTGTATGTCAAATGTTGAAAGATTGCATTCAGTGAAACTGTCTGTAGCAACTCTGAAGTCTTGCTGGTGTGCACTAACTGGATGATGCTGCTTTGGGAAACCGCTTGTGTTATGATGGCATGGTTGCATTTTTGTGAATGTACTGAAGAAATTCACCTTTTCTTCAAAGGTAAACTGTTGCTTATTATGTTGCATTACTGTTGCAGAGATTTTAGAAGTACCACCTGTGGTGCTATAAAGTATACTGCCTGTAAAGGCTTTTTTAGGAAATGTACTGTGAATTTACACATTTTTTGTTTTTACATTTGTGTAATCCAAGTATTACATTGAGCCTATTATGTTTAAAATCATCTTAAATGATAAATGAATATGCTCTGCCTATAACAAACATTGATTTGATTAAATTTGCAGACCTGTATACATATCACATCTTTTTCCTGCCCTAGGTCTTCTGTTTAATAATAATTATCACACGTAGCGTCCTTAGCTTTAACAGCTGTCTTCTTTGGGTAGTTTAGACCAGCTCCTAGCTTTTGTTAATTGAGTCTAATTGAAGAACATGAAGGGGGAATAAAGCCAGCAGGCTTTTAGGACATTAAAGACCGTAGCCGCCTCTCAATCGTATTTATTTTCAACCTCTTCCACTCTGATTTAAGTGTAAGAGGACAATAGTGGGCTGACAGTGATATGTGTGTTTGTGTGTGTGTGTCTGTGATCTGTTGTTTGATTTACTGCGCCCACCTTCACAAGGACCGGCCTCTTATCAGATCAAAGCTGCAAGCAGCGGCCTATGAAAGAAATTGTGTATGTGTGCGTGCATGTGTGCCGCGGAGGACAGAGGTGTAGGTGAGGTGGGGGTGTTTTTGTTGCTTTTAACCCAGGACACCAGGACAATGGCACTGCAAAGCAGAGAGCAAGCGAGCACTCTTTGAACTAATGAAGAGGAAACCTTTTACTCTCCTCCATAAAGATGCGCAGCTCTCCCTGTGCTATGGATTTTTCCCTCGCTTTCTGAGTAGAATGAAACTAAATAGAACAAACTATTTTATCTGTTTCACACCTTTCACAATTTTGTTTTTATCCTCGTAAATCCACAGTACCAGACAAAAAGCCATATAAAGCAAAGCTGAAATTGAACACTTTTGGAACAATAGTACATGAACGTCTTTAGTTTAGCCAAGGTGTGGACACTGCACTTATCAGAGTGAAGTGAATACTTTTTATTTTGTCATCATAATAAAAGACAACAAATAAAAAGTAACACTTAATACCTAAGGTCTAAAAATTTAAAAATTCATCAAAATATTTTTTGTGATTTGCAGGTTCACTGGGTGCAGAGGCAGCACAGTCATTACAGAAACAAACGCATTCCTGTGGCAAGATGGGATCACAGTGCCGCTAACAGTAAGTTTTGACTAAAACATTGTTGGTTTTTTAGCAGCAGCTCAACATCTTGCTGAAGAACAAATAAATTAATAAGTAAATAAACGGAAGTATAAGAAAAATAAGTAAACATGTTTGCAGAAACAGGCATGTGACATTTAATTGTGTGTACACCCTTTTATGTAAAATAATAACATTTTCCAGAAAGGTGTGAAAATAGGTGTTCTTTTAAAATCTAATCATTTTGGGGTTATTTTGTGACATCTTCAACAGAATATCTTGTTTATTTTGACCAAAATTTTGCTGTAATCAGCAAATTTTAGTTCATAACATCATGGACACTCATAATAGTAAACAAAAAGTCATGCAAAACAAAAATGAAACTGAAGAAGAGCACAAAATAAATGAATAAATTCTCACTAGAAAAAAACAAGAACTTTTCTGTTCTTGACAAAAATATCCTGTGTTCATGTGTGACCCCACCACTCATATTAAGAAGTTGATTCAGAAACTAGTTTTTCAGGGTTTGTGACCTCTCGCCTTACTGCAGTGGTGTAGAAGTGTGTCAGTAGGCTGTGACATCATTGTTGAATGTGGTTTGAAGAGGTGATTTTTGGTACACACATATTTCCATGTGAGTGAGGCAGATGCAGAACTGCAATTTCAACTAGTTTATCTACCGTTAGAACTATGTAGACTCATGCATCAACACTAAGTTCTTACTGTGCATGCATGAGAATCTAGCTGTATCCACAGAGGTTGGTGCTTCTGATTAAAAAAACGACTGAGAATTTGTGCTTGCAAATAGGACCCACCAAGATTTTCAGGTGTTCCGAATGTCATTATTTATATGTATAGCAAAAAATAAAACTGAGAGAGAAAAATATTACAAAGATGAATCCCTAGTGAATAAATTACCACATATACCGAGCTTTAAAAGTACTTGTGGTAAATACATTGTGGTTTTCACAGGTTTGGGAGAGCTGCCAACCAAATGCAACCTAGCAAATTAGTTTGCAATGTTTGAAACACACACACTTTCAAACTAGTACCAGAAGAGCTTTTTAGCACTTCGACTGTCCCACCTGCTTTGATAAATCTTCGATATTTATTTTCCTATTGTATTTAGCAGCTGTTATCAAGCAGGAGCAAGTATAATTTTATTATGTTAATGCTGTCCTCTTTTAGGATTGGCAGAGGAACATTTTACAAACCTATTGTGATCTGGAATACCATGTACTGGAATCAGGTGGTTAATTCTTGTCAGCACTCATTTCCCTCACAAATCAGTCCATGTTATTATTTTTTAGTTTGAGCATGTGAGGTTACATGTTGTCGCAATTGTTGGTGTCACTGTTGTACACAGAGTCCTTAACAGAGCTACAGCAGAATACACTTCTAAAATAAACTGACTACAGTGGAAAAACTACCAGTTAAATACTTTATATTTGCACCTATACTTTATACGTTATACTAAGTAGATACTTCAGTATTATTTACTAGCCACTGGTCATCTGGCCACATTAGTCTTGTGTCAGTGTGTGCCATTGTATTTCTACATGATGATCACATTTCTGCACATTTAAATTAAAATAGAATTTGAACTAATTTTGCAAAAAAAAGGTTTTTGTAAAGATAACATTTCACATTCATGTACACTATTACACAATTTAGTTATATTCTGAAATATAGCCACATGTTTTTTGCAATTATCCAAATCCTTCTCAGTTCAGGTTGAGTTTAAGAACTACACCCGAAAGGACTTATAGATATATTTAGTCATGCTGTGACAAGATATGACTAAGCTGATTGTTTCAACCATATGCATATGAGTGTGCAGGCCTCTGTGCTAGATGTTTCACTGTGCTTGTGTATATCCAAGTGTTTACAACATATGCTTATCAAAATGCCTTTGAGACATCATTGTGACCTTTCTGACAGTAAACCTCTCTGATGAAAGCAGCAACTGCAACCGAAGCTCTTTAATGCCTGTTTAATATTTACATCATATATTTGTATACCTGTAAGTCCACTCATACATACATGCATTATGTGTTATTATGTGTGGGTGTGTGGGGAAGTGGTGGCAGTGTTTGCAGAAGAATGTACTGGCTCACGTCTTGCTGCAGTGCTCTCTCTCTCTCCCTCTCTCTCTCTCTCTCTCTTTGTGTATTACCATCCTCACAGTGTCGCTCAGCTTCGACTCTGACAGATGATATAAAAGCGACAGAGAGAGAGAGAGAGAAAGAAACATGAAACAGCAAGAGAATGTCGGATGAACACTGCAGCTGTGTGCTTATTCACTTAAAGGAAAGAGAAAAAGAAACAGAGTATGCACTCGTACGTTTTGGCCAATGTGAACTTTTTAAGTCTAATGTTTCTCACAAGTATTTTTGGATTGACGCTGCCAATGTTCAATAAAGTGTGCCAGGATTTAATATCTCAAATATGACCATTTTCATGCCAAACAGTGATTCTTGGCCGAATGGAAAAGCCTCATTATGGGATCCTTAACTCTATTAAAGCACTTGATATGATTCGTAATGGCATGAAATGTTATAATGGTAAGCAAAATCCACAGTTTGGAAAAAAAAAAAAGAAAAAAAAAGAAAACAGAAAATAGCAGCTTCGCATTTATTTTGAAATGGAAATGTTGAACAGGGGTTCATTCGTCATAATTCTTCTTGGAAAAATGTAGGCAGTCAAATATGAGCATGTGGTGAGTAAGAAAAAAATAAGCAAATGTCACCACTTTGTCAGTAATGCTGCATCATTTTAAATCGCCCTGTTTCTAGTTTTTATGTTTCGCTAACCTAATCATGTCCAGGCTTCAGTTCCATTGTGAGTGCACAGACATCAGTGTAGTAGAAATCGCCTTATTTTATATCATCACACTCAGCCAGACAGAACAGATCCTGTCTCAAGTATACTCAGTCTCTCTCTCTCTCTCT
>NW_007577877.1:22824-204271 GCF_000690725.1 Stegastes partitus | reverse complement strand
TATTTAAATATGTGCTACTTTGGCCTTTGTCTGTCTGTAGTTTAGTCTGTAGTCAATTCTGATTGGTTACATGTTAGGAGTCATGATCTATCAACAGTACAGGATAAACACTGAAAACTTTTATTTAAACATATGTAGAACATATGTAAACAAAGTCATTTTAACTGAATTGTGATGACAAGATTTTCACATTTGTTGCTAGTGAATTAATTCTAAATATCTGTTATTAGTCTCTCTGATTAATATCCAGTATTGGTATCGACTCTTTCTGTTAGTCTGTTCAACTCAGAGGCCCTCAATAAAAACGCATTTATTTAGACATTAATTTATACATGTCAGATTTAACACAAGCCAGGATAAATGCTTGTAATGCACCCAACTTCAGTTTACCACACAGAGTTTGTCCACTGCTATTTGTCCAATGTCAAAGAAGCTTACTGGAAACTGTAGAACTCCCAAACAATAGAGCTCATCCGATCTATTATTTGTGTTTGTCACATGAATAGCACTCTATGAATGAGTTATGCATCCAGGAGCTAATTTTATAATTTACGTTTTACATGTGCTAAGACATGCTCCCCAATCAGGGTAATGCATGTGTAATTATTTGGTCCACAGGAATACTGAACCGTAGAAAGTTGTGTACCAAATCAAATGGTTCAGGACCAAATTGCCCCTAATTAATAATGCTTGAAATATATTCATACATGCTTGTGTGCAATGTTTTATAGCAGCCAGTTCAGAAAAGGCTAGTGTGATATTAATTAATTCAGCAGTACATACAGTAAATTATGGAACAAACTGATTCATATCTATCATATGCGAGAGAGGGCTGAAGAAAAAGTGAATAGCATTGAAAGGGAGTGCTGAATTAGGGTGAGAAATGTAATAAAACTGAGAAGCAGTGTGTGTAACATGAAGTATATGGAGAGAAAGGTGCAAACCTTGATGAGCTGATGGCACGTCCACAGACAGCGAGCCAAGCTGTGCTACAGTAATGAGATGTTAATTATATGCTAATGATATGGTAATCTGCCGGCAGTATTCCACCTCTGTGGAGGGGGATCTGGAAGGGCTTTAACCATTGGTTGGAGACCAAGGATGTCCTGAAGTCAGAGTTCAAGACAAGGAAAGAAGAACTACACGCACACATACACACATGATAGATCTGTGTGCTTGCAGGTTCCCAGAGGACGGAGTCTGAATCTGACAGGCAGCCTGAGGAGAATACGAGTGACCAGTCCCTCACCTTCAATGACCCACTCTGGCCCATGCAGTGGGAGCTGGTGGGTGTAATTATGTGTGTGTATGTGTGTGTTCATTGGTCTTATGTGGAAGTCTCCCTTCTCTCCTCTCGTCTCGTCTTCATGTTGAAGGATGTTCCTCTGACAGGCATAAGTCAGGCAGGCTTTCATGTGTGACTGGAGAGAGAGACACAGAAGATAGAGAGATAGGGAGATCATGGAGACAGAAAGCGAGGGAGAGAGAGGAGGTGAATGGGGTTGTCCATGTTGAACTGAGACAGATGTCGGAGATTGATGAGGCTCACAGCAACACTGACACACAACTGGGCTGCAACAGCAAGACATGCTTATCCTTTCAGCTGAGTCTTGTTCATGCTTTCCAGCCAACATTGTGAAGACCTAAAGGGGTAAAGCAACAGTATGGTTCCGTATGACAATTTCATCTTTACCTTAGAATGCCAGCACAAAATACCAACATCAGTACAGACTATCCAGTAGTTAAACTTACAGCATTTTAATCAATTAATAATCAGAAATAAAACTCAACCAGTGTAAAAAAGCCTCATATCAGCACTTTGATCAGAATCATGTTTCCTTTAAGTGCTTGTATAATCCAGAGGATTCATTTATTTACGGTCAGGGGTGCAATTTTTGTAATTTTGCTTGTGTTCACCACCACAGTGGATCTGAAATTAAGTAAACAAGATGTGATTGAAGTGTAGACTTTTAGTTTTAATTCATTTAATTTAAGAATAATATTGCATTTTTCTGACATTTTTGTTACTGTTTTTGTTCTTAATTGTCTGACAAATTAAGCACATGTCGATTCTGTAGTTCAGTCGAAGAGTTTAATTTACATTTGGAGGATGTCCGTGGGAATTCTCAATATGTGGTTTTAGAGGTGTTGATGCACCTGAAGGACACTGCTATTCCATTCAAAATCAAAATAGCAGAAAGACAGCTGAAACTTAAGGAGTCAAATGAACAATTTGGTACATTCTTTAAAAAAGGAATGGCACAGGTGAGCTCAGGCAGAGAGGCAGGTGTATCATTGTCAAAGTCTACAATCAAGAGATGCCTTCATAAATGTAAATACAGAGAGTTTGTCTCAAGATGCAAACGCTTGTTCTGGTTACCTTTTTTTTTTTTTTTGCTGTTGTTGTTTTGTTTCACCTGTTTAACGTAGACTGACTTATCCCTGTATTCTGGAGTTATTGTTTATTGTATACAATACTCGTGTAAAATCAATGAATAGATTTTAGAAAGGAAAAAAAAACATTAAAGAAAACAGAAAGGCGAGGATAGTGTTTGCTAAAAAAAACATCTCAAACAAAGACTTTTTTGGGCAGATGAAACCAGATGAACTAGTACCAGCATGACAAGAAGACAAGAGTGTATAGAAGGAAAGGAGGGGCTCATGATCCAAAGCACATCATCTGTCAAACATAGTGCAGCTGTAGTTATAGCATGGACATGTGTGGTTGTCAATGGAACTTAGTCACTTGTGTTTATCGAGGATGTGACTGCTGATAGAGGTAGCAGGATAAATTCTGAGGTGTATAGAGCTGGACTTCCTGCTCAGAGTCAGTCAAATGCTGCAAACCTGATCAGGCGGCGCCTCACAGTACAGATGGATAATGACACAAAACCTACTGCGGAAACAACCCAAGAGCTTCTTAAGGCAAAGAAATGCAATGTTCTTAAATAGCCAAGTTATTCATCTGACCTCAAGCAAACTCAGCTGCTTTTACCTAAAGACAAAACTGAAAAGCAGAAAGAGCAGCAATCAAGCAGCAACTGCAGTAAAGGCCTGGCAACGCATCTCGAGGGAGGAACTCAGCATCTGAGGATGTCCATGTTTTCCAGACTTCAGGCAGCCATTGACCTAAAGGCATAATAATTATGTTAGTTTGGCGTCTTATATAATAATGGAGCAACTATGTATTAAATGGCTGTAATTCCCAAACGGTGAAACATGTACCACCATTTTGGTTGAACATGCAACCAAAAATCTGTCAACTGTGATGGAATAATTTCATTGGTCACGCTGGTGTGTCTGACATTCAAGAGGTCTGGCTTTGTCTGTCTCTTGGTCACCAGTCTAGCTTGATACAGTCACATGCTTTTAGTTCGGATAAATCTTACGTTTGGATGCCTGTTTCACTGTTTTCCCACTAGTTGCTAATTTCATACCTGTTTGAGCTGTGTTGCCTACTAAGTTACTGCAGCTTCACATTTGTGTTGGTACCAAGAAAATATTGAAGTTCGATACGCACTGATAAGAGTGCTTAATGATCAGCGTGTTTCCATCTATACAGTACAGTAGCTGTGCACCATTGTAGTTAGTCTTTATGGCTGCTTATTTGAAGCATATGAACAGACGCCTTATTGAGCATGTTTATCTAGAAATGTTTTTAGGATTTTAAAATTAAGTTAAATAATTTGACAGCAGTTTCTGTTTGCCACAAAAGCTCAATATACTTTGATAATTCGTTTATTCTTACCAGATTATAGTTAACAGCATCATTTTAATCTGTATTTCTAATAAACCTCTGGGGTGCTATTGCCAAGGATACGCACTTGTCTAGCAGGGCAGCAAGGCTCAGCCAATGGACACGGCGCATGTTCTAGACTGACATGTGAGGCAGTAATCTGGCAGAACGAGGAGGAGGAGAGGCGGGGTCAGAGATTCACCACGGCAACCAGTAACAGATTGACTGACAGCTCAGCTCTTGGGGCAAGATGGAGGGGCGAGAGTCAGGATGGGGCGGAGGTTGGTTGAGACAGAAATGGAGGAAGTGCGGAGAGAAGGTAGGGGAATATTAGGCAGAAGTGAAAGAAAAATTTGACTGTGCTTTTCTTCATATTAAAGCAAGTAGTCCACCTCAATAATTCAGAAAGTCTCAACAAGATTGTTGTATCTTGATGTATGTTCTACAGCACATACTATAACACGATACTGAACAGATTATACTGTATAGTTCACTTTAGCTATATATGCTGATTGCAAAAATTGAATCACAGAGCATAATTATCAATCACTCAGTCATCTTTGTTTCTCTCTCCCACTCGCTCGCCTTCCTCTCCTGCCTTCGTTCTGTTGTGTTTAATCAGCCTCTGGTGGACGTAGATATTGATTGAGGGTCAGTAATCTGCTCAGGGTTAGTAGTCTGCCAGGACCAGACAAATATATGTGTGTGCATGCTAGCTTTATGTTCACTAAAAGCTGGTGTGTACATGATCAGCGAGAAGCATACACACACTCACACACACACACACATCAGAAAAGTGCAGCCTATTGTGCCCTCACCAAGGCTGAGTTCAACTCCTCCAGAGGAGCTCGTTCAAAGCTGCTAAAATCCATACAGCTTCATGAACCGTGGTTGCTGTGGATGGTGTGTGCGTGAAGGGTTTTTCCCTACATTGCAGAATTTTCGGTGCTTCCCAAAGAGGTCTCAGCCAGCCCCAAAGGAAAATCACCAGCATCAAAATGATAACAACTGAGAATAAAATGGCAAGTCAGTGTTTTTACCACTTTTGTTAATTGACGTCTCATTTGCTCAGCTATTATATACAATTTTTGTTTATCAAATGGTCAGCAATAGTAGAAAAATCTTCCTTGCCTGTGCTGTACACAGACTAATCATGCTTACTTTTATGTGTAGTTACACCCTCCAAAGGCCCATTCTGCTCCAAGAAAAACCCTGGTGTGGGTATGTGTGTGTGTTTGTATACTTTCGCTGAGGGGCAGCTGAGATAAAGGCAGAGAAGCAAGAGACTGTTTTGTCGTCGTTCTGTTTACATATTTGCCTTGTGCATAGAGAAAGTGTGTATGGGTGTTTGTTTTGTGCTATATTGTCGCGTGAACTTTTCACAACTCCCTATATGTGTGTATGTATATACGTGTGTGTGTGTGTGCACAAATGTGTATATGCTTGAGAGACAGGACTGTTATATTCCAGTGCTTCAGAGAACGATTATCATTCTGTGCATGATTCTGTGTGTGTTCACGTGTGTGTGTGTGTGTGTGTGTTCACGTGTGTGTGTGTGTGTGTGTGCGTGTGTGTGTGTGCGTGTGTGTGTGTGTGTGTGTGTGCGCGTGTGAGAGGGAGAGAAGCTTGTGTTGTTGGCCATCACTTCATGAGTGTGTGTGTGTGTGTGTGTGAGTGAAGTGAATCAGCGTTCAAGATGCCTCTCTGTGGGCTTATATCCAAGTTCACAGAGGTGTGTGTCTGTTTTTTTTTTTTTTTGCACACATATGTTCTAGTGTACCTTGTTTGTGTGCAAGATGTGTGTGTCTGTGTGTATGTGGTCTCCCCAGGGCCAGTCCTCGTGCTCCGGTGGACGTTAGCCTGCTAGCTGCTTCCATTCATCTGCTTTATTCGTACACACTACAAAGCAATGCTACTCCCCAGATGCAACCCCCCAAACACACATACAAATGCGTGCACAAACACACACACACACACACACACACATCCTACCCCCCTACTGAGCCATTTTTTCCCATTGTGCTTTCTCTTCCCCTCTTTCTCGTGCTCTCTCTTCATCATGATAACAACAACAGAGTTGAAGCCTCTTGAAACACTCATTTTGAATATCAAATTGCTTGTGTGTGTGTGTGTGTGTGTGTGGGCAGGAGAGTGTTGGGAAGCTGCTGACATTTTTGGTAAGACAGTTTGTGCGCTGCCTTTTTTCGCACTACCTTTAAGTGTATGTTTGTCTGTCAGTGAGCATGTGTTTGAATGCAGATGCAACATTTAAGCTTCAAGTGAATGTATGTAGTTTGTGGGGCCACTGAGGCTCATGGGAGTTGTTGCCGTGGTTCTTTTGTGTTACAATTGTGGGGTCGTTGCTGTGCAGCAGCGGGCAGATTTATGTGTTCGTATTTGTGTTTTTTGTGTGTGGATAGATTTGTGGTTTGAGGTGCAAGGATGAAAGATCTGTCTCTGTGACTTGCCCATGAACTCTTTGGGCTCCTTATAGCACTCTGAACCCACATGTTGTTTCTGAGTGCATCACTGGATGAGCACCAGTTTTCTCACATGAACACACAACCCGGTGACTTAGGTAAATATATCCGTTCATGTACATGTAGCACAGATCTGCAGCAAATATGTTCACGTACAGTATGTAGCCCAAGAAGTACATTATTAGCAGGCAGTAGGAGCTTACTGATTTTCAGCCTGGCTGATAATCAGACTTGATATTCAGCATTTTTCGTATTATCAGTATTGTTGTTTTTCTTTGTTTGTTTTTTAATTGACTCCAGATAAAATTAATTAATTTCTCAAAAAAAGAGCTACTTTGGTCTTGATGCAGTCACCATTTTGCTTTGTCCGTAGTTACTCTGTGGTCTTAAGCAATGCCCCCCACAGCACAAATACTCAATATTGGTATCAGCCCTGAAAAAAATCATATAATTTGACACCTTGCAGGCTATAATATACAGTCAAGTCTTGACTGGAAATAAGTATCATACTTACACACATCTGTATACCCTAGACAACCCAATATGTACCAGCAATGGATACACTACTTACCATGTTTTTTGATACTTGCACTCCTTATGATTTACTTTGAATTGACTAAAACTGAAAACTAAGCAAAGGAATTTGTCATGAGTAGAAAATTAATTTCTTCATAATTTTATTTACAAAAATATCCCCTCTTTTGGAGAGTGTACACCATCTCTGGCTATGGCAATGGGTCTCTGAAATTAACTTGACTGTCCACTCTGCTGCTGCAGCGCTGCTACTGCCAGCACTAGCTTTCTACATTAAGTTTGCCTTTGATAATGGCCATCAATAATATAAGGTCTGATTTCATTTCATTATAATATTAATTTATATGGAGTTTGGTTTACCCTCATTCAGAGCAAGAGAATGTGGGAGAGAGAAAGAGAGCACTGGAAAAATACTGCCCTTCACCTACTGTCCACTTAACCTATTGACATAATGTAATTATATCCTACACTGGAGTTCTGCTAGGACTATGTAGTACAACATGTAGCCTCAACTCTCTCCTTTAATAAAATGCTTTTAATAAAATGGCCAGAAAGCACACTTTTTTACACTTTTGCCTGTCTACAATATAGAAATAGGCATTGTGAGTGTAGTTAAAGGTGTAGTGTTGCTTGTATGATACCAGTGCGACTGTCAAAATCTCTGTTTTTGCTGAGAACCACACATCATGCGTGTATACATAAAAAAAAAATTTTAAAAGCTGACACGCCAAATCTCTAGATAAAGCGCCGCCGCAACCACAACTGTGCCGCGTTGCTATTAACATGAGTGCTGAAATGAAAAGCTAAAGGTTCTGCGACTGTCACACGTGAGGTGAGCAGTGTGGCTCGGGTGTAAGAGTGCCACAGACACAGATGACAGTTGTCCTTTTCAAGTTGTGATTATAATGTTTTTCTGTGTGTGCGTGTGCGTGTGTGCGTGTTTGTGTGTGCGTGTGTAGTTTGCGCAGGGTGAATACAACTCCAGTGGGGTTGACCTGAACGTGATGCCGGTCTGGAGGAACAACATTACCGGTAATGGAGTAGTGGTCAGCATCATTGATGATGGTGAGTCTGACTTCAACGCAGCACACACACACACACACACTTATCTTGACTGAGCCATTTACATCGGTACAGCTTTCATATTAAATAAAATACACCGGTTATACAGGTGTGAGTTTTCTGGCATCCAACATTCATGGAATGTTTTTAAATATTTACAAAAACAAAATATTAATTTTTAACAGGACTCTTTCTGGGTGAGCTGGTAATTTAATTTTAACTGTAGATTATTTTTTTTGATTTAAATCTTAATTAGAAAACTGCATCATGTGACACTCCTTTGTCCAATATTTTGTCACAGAGCGCTGTGTCCTATCATAAAAGATCTCAGATTAGGGAAGACTTGTCACGTTTAGCGTGATGAAACTTAAATGTGGCCTTGAGAGGAGAGGGTGAATGATTTATGTTAGTGCCCCCCCAACATCCTCTCTCACCACCGCCACCACCACCACCACCACCCTACCACCGTCATCTTCGTCTCAGTCACGCCACAATGAGAATTCATTTCTCTCTGATTGCTGGGATATCTGGCAACAAGGGAAATGAGAGAGCGGCATCTTATGGGCTCATTCATCAAGAACTAATTGAAGCCTCACTAGTCTCAAGTGCTGATAGAGCTGGAGTAGTTTTTGGAGTGTGCTGTTTTGTCTGTGTGTGTTAAAGTGTTCATGTGGCACTTTCTCTTTGCATTCTAGTGCCTCTGACTCTGCAGTATGTGTGCAAAAGTGACAGTCTTCTAAGAAACACCATGTTTATGTGTGTGTGTGTGGGTTCTTACCACTTGTTTGCATGCGTGTGTGTTTGTTCATAATTGCGTCGGTTTTTAGTGTCTGGTTTTGATGAAAGATGCTGCTGTTGTGGTGAGCTGCTGTGGACAGAAGGCCTTCTTTCTGCTCTGCATCCCTCTGCATACAGACAGACCCTCTGTGTGTGTGTGTGTAAGTGTGTAAGTGTGTGCGTGTGGGTGTATGGGTGGCGAGAGGTGGAGGGCGGATACAGAATGAGCAAGCAAGCAAGAGAGAAGGAGAAAGAAATTAAATAGAGGAAGGATATAGAGGGAAATGTCAGGAGAAAGCAAAAAGGATTCAGAGAGGGGGTGAGAGTGTATGTGTTAATGTATGTGTGTGTGCATGCATGTGTGTGTGAATGAGACAGAGAGTATTAGACTTGCACCACTGAATCTCCTCTCCTCTGAGGCTATTGTACTCTGCTCCACCTCTCTGTATTGATTCCACTGGGCAAGAGCTCCCTCACTCTTTCTCCTTCGCTCTTCGTCTCTTTCTTTCTTCCTTCCTTCTTTCTCTCTTCCTCTTCCTTTTTCCCTGTTCCCTCTTTGTTAACTAGGAGGTGACTTTTTCCTCTGGCCACCCTTCTTTTTCTTTTTTTTTTTTTCTTTCCCTCCTCCTCTTCCGTCTTTTTCTTCATCGCACCCTCTCTTCCTCCCTCCTTTCTTGGACAGTCTGCCTCTCACAGCTGAAGGATCATGTACACGCTCACCTTTAGCCACCTTTCAATCGATGCCTATTGATTTTGATATCACAATGAAATAAATAATTTTCCTTTGAGTGAAAGCGCCCCAGCCCCTCCTCCTCCACTGTCCTTCTCGATCTCCATCCTTCAGTTCAACCCCTCTCTTTTCGAGGTAATGTAATTGGCATCTGAGGCCGCTCCTCTACAACCGTTGAATCACATTCACCGTGCCACCTTCAATTTGTATAACTGGGTTTGGGTTTGCTCTGACTCCACTGTTCCAGACTGTTCTCTCACAGTCGGACTATTAGATATATTTACGTCAGCCTTCTGTTATTGCTATACTTCTAGCATGAGCCTTAAAAACTCAAAGCTCAATAAAATCATGCGCCTCATTTATCAACCGTCTGTAAACCACATTTTCATTTCTACACATAGAATCTGTGCACCTACAGTAATCATAAGTACATTTTCATTACACATGCAAACCTCATCTCTTCTGACAGTCATGTAACATATTTCATTGCTTCTGAAGATGTGCATTCACTGTTTTATGTTGGGGATCAAATTATATTTTATTAAATATGGTGCCATGTTAAGTTACACAAAACCTATTTAATTTTATCTCTAAGGGTTCATTCAATTGTAACTAATCTGCATTGAAAAAGAACTGTTGTGTTTATGTACCAATAATTTAATAGCTTTATTTTAATTGTTTTTATTTAATGTTAATTACTTTTAGTTTTGGCAATTCTTGGTTCAAATTTTATCAACATCAGTTCTGAAGATGTTAAATAAAACAGTTGGGTAAGAAAAGAAGAGAAACCTGACCGGGTGAGCACGCCAGATCATGTGTAGTTTAACATTCATAAATAATTAGCATTACAAAAATGAAGTATTGGAATAGTGACGTTGAAGGACACGGTGCAGAATACCACAATATCAGCTTCCTACACTTCCCCTCCTCCTGTATCTTAAGCTCATTATTTGTAGTGTTGCTCATATTTATCTCTCTTACTGTGGACTACATTTGTCCACAGCAAGTATCTCTACATTAAGGCTTCTGGAGCCTTCAAATGGATGAGTTGATCACGTACGGCATTCTGGGGGGCGTTTCTTTATGTAAATAAGCTTGTACGCACAAGAATGTAGACTAGGTGAGATTTTTCATTTTTCCCAGAATAAAAGCACAAGTACACACATTTGATTAATACCAACTATCGTGTTTGGGCAGTTCCTCTAAGCACACATTAAGAACTGTGCATAGTTTGATAAATGAGGCCCCTGGACACTTTTATAGGAGAAATAAAAGACAGCTGTCACATACTGTGCACGTCAACATAAGCAGTGCTCATTAGCCTGTCGTCAATGGATTATGCCCGGCGAGTAGGTAAAGGATATAGATTCATCAGAGAAATTGCATCCACTCCCCCCCTCCACCCACCAACCTTGTCCCGCCACTGTACAACAGTGTCCCTGTCACCCAGCTATCAACGCCGGCCTCTGTCCGTCATGGCCAGGCGGGCTAGAAGCACTCCCATATCGATCGGCGCTTACGCCATTGTCATTACATGTCATTGGTACACAGAGAAACACAGGTCGCAAGCTAGAGTGGGAGATGGAGGTAGAGCGATGGATGGGTTGATGGATGAAGAGAGAAAGTAATGAGAATTTACACAAAGACGACCGAACAATGTCAAAGGTAATTCAAAGAGCAGTGAGTCCTATAATACAGGGCTGTTTTATGTCACACTGATTTGCCAAGTGTATGGAAATAACTCTTTTTCAATATGCTATCTTCTTCTGCTCTATGCTAGGTGTCAGGATGGTATGTAAAAATATCTGTAGGTAAACATCAATTTGAGCCAGCACTGTACCCTGGAGCAGATGTAGACATTGTACCATTTCTTCTTTCTTTTTTTGTGTCTGAGGAATTAGAGACCACAGTAAGTCGAAAGTAGGATTTTGTAGTTGCTCCTTGAAAAGCGGTACACTGTGGGGATAATGTAAGCCTGATATAGATGCAGAGCTGTATTTATGTTGTCATAGCGTATGTATCTATCGCTTGATGTAGGAGGTGTGATAAAAGATTTTATGGCTGATTATGAAGGCTTACGTCGCCGCTCTAAGAGGTAGAGCTGTATTTTTGATATTCTACAACCCAAGCTGATTGACTTAATGAGGTGTGTCCACACAGTATAAAAAGGGTTTACTATACTGTCTGCTCATGTTGTGTGTCACAGGAGAATCGCGTGGGTCAGAGTCTTGCAGAAAAGAATGCATCTGTGACAAGTCAATTTAGATAATTAACTTTGGTATCGTCAGTACTTTACGGTGCAGTTGAATCTGCTTTTAATTTACTTACTATATTGTTGATGTCATTGTACATGGTCTACACTGTCAGTTAAAGGCCTTTTGAAACATCTCCATTATTAAAGTGCCCTAATATTAGTCATCCAAAATATCTACTCCATATTTTGCCATTTTAGAACAGCTGGCCTTGTGTCATTTAATTAAACTGCATTATCGTATCAATGGAGCTACAAGAAGAAATTCAAATGTTGTGAAAAAGAACATTATGTTTTAAATTGACAATATCGATAATACTTGATAAGTATTTGTATGTTAGTGATCTGTTTGTATGTGTTGACTCATTCATTCATGCAATACAGAGTTAGTTCCTTTTAGTGAATTAGTATCCATCCCAACTTGTATTTCTCTACTTCAGTAAAAATTAAAAACTGGCCATAATTTCTCTAATCACTTTGCATTAGAAATGTGTTCACACAAGCCACTGAGCACACAGCCGGCTGCTGTTGAGATTCTCCTTAGTACAAAATAATAACACCAATTACACGATTATCTTTACTCTGAGCAACAAAGTCCTCAAAAAGTAACTTACCAGAGAAGTTGCTAAGCAACACAGGCGTACCTGTTTGAACATATTTTTTGGTTATTAAAGTTAGTATTTATGGTACAGTGGCTTCAAATGGTACTCAGCTGTTACTGCCAGGTTTATATTTTTTAAGTTGCAGTTAACTGTATTTTTAGAACATTTTGTAACTGGCCAAAAGCTGTTACAGTTAAAATTGTGTACTTTATCCTATAGGTTGTGGTGTTTGGATGGTGTTTTCAACATTGAGAGCCCAAGGTTGGTAACTGTGTAATAAGATAAACCTCATCGGTACAGTGTGTGTGTCTCAGTATCTTCTCATCAGTGTCTGTAAATACTTGTATGCTCACTGTGCGTATGCATTCATGCATTAAGGTGAGCTCCTGGCTTAAGTCCAAAGACTGTCAGAAGCCTGTTTGTGCATGTGTGTGTGGTGCTGTTTGGTAGAAATGACACTGGCCGGCCATGTAAAAGTGTGTCTGACAAGGGGAGCGACGGAGTCAGCGCTTTTTTTTCCTCCCTCCTCGCCCCCCGCTGTTCAATCCATCCAGCTGCTGTCACCACAGGGGAGCAGACAATCTATCAAGGCATCGGGATGCATTCTCCTCACCTGCGCCGCGCCTTTAATGAACAGCCAACATGATCCCGGCTGACAAGCAGGAAATGGATGTAATAAAGATTGTTTCTGCATGCTCTTTGCATCCCTGATAAATCACCTCGCTGTGCAACAGATACGGGAGCCACATGGAAATTTGATTTCACACGGCAAGGGGGAGGAAGAAGAGAGCAGTGGGGGGAAAAGAGAGCTGCTAGTGGCAGGGTCACTCTATTTTATTCCTCTTTTTCTCCAGTGGAGCAGTGGAGCAAGATGTGTGGGGGTTGAATGGAGGGGCTGTTTTTGTTTTTTTTGTTATTTTTTGTGTGTTTGCTCTTACTTATCCCTCTAACACTCTGTTACGCCTGAAACATGCCTCCGTCCCTTGAAGTTTAAAACCACAATAGATGATGTGTGCAGATGTTCACATAGGTGTCAGTCATCATAATTGGATATAACATTAATGTGTGCACTAGGGGGCAGGGCGGCATTTACCAAAACCACGAAACACAGGAAAAAGGGAAGGAACCTGAAGATGAAAACATACTTTCATAGCAAGAAAATACATCTAGTAAGCTAAAATAAATAATCAAAATGAACACAACTTTTTCAGTGTAACTGTAGTTTGTAAAAGTTAAGTAAATTAAAGTTAATAGCGTAATGAGTTGGTTGAAAGTTGTCCAACTAACTTTTAATGTTTTAGGCTACATGACATAAAGAAGTCAGCACCCTTACTGGATGATAATCTGTGTGTAGAAAACATGGATGCCATTGTTCTTGTATTGCAGGGTAGAGCTAGAAAGGTGTTGCATAATATATGAAAGCAAAAGTAAGATCACAGTTTGAACATGTTTATCTGCTTAGCTTACCTGCTTAATATTAGCTAAGGATATTTAGGTGTACACTGATACGGCACAGCATTAGAACCACTGACGGGTCAAGTGTATATTATTAATCGTCTCATTGCAATACAGTGTTCTGCTTGTAAACTTGTGGTCAGAGCACAACCTGCTAAGATTCACATTAAAACAGATCAACACACTTTAATTTGTTCCCTGAATCTTTACACTTGTGTCTTTGGTTTTGGAAAGACTTTAATTGGACTAAAAGGATATTTGCTTTTTCTGTTGATTGTACATGGCCTGCCCATTTTAAGTTTTGTTTCTTTTCTTAACTTCAAGTTACTTTTGCTGGCAATAGATACCAGTAAAAGTTCATGATTTTGGTCCGTTCACACAAACTACTCTATATTTTTGAAAATGGGGCATGCTAGAAAACATTTTTGAGATGACCAGATATAATTGTATGCATTGCAGAGTTACATTTAACATTAGCAAGCCTACACCTACCTTTAATTGTCCCCGTGCAGCGTGGGTTCTCTCTGGGTTCTCCGGCTTCCTCCCACACAGTCCAAAAACATGTTGAGGTTAATTGGTGATTCTAAATTGTCCGTAGGTGTGAATGTGAGTGTGCTTGGTTGTCTGTCTCTAAGTGTAGCCCTGTGATAGACTGGCGACCTGTCCAGGGTGTCCCCTGCCTTCGCCCTAAGTCTGCTGGGATAGGCTCCAGCCCCCCCAGTGAGGATTAAATGGTGTATAGATAATGGATGGATGGAAGTTGTCAAATTATTACAAATACTTGCCCTTTTCACAAACAACTAATGAACTACATCATGTTTAGGTTCCCCCAACCATGTAATGGAGCATACATTTTTATATGTTATGTAATTTTAAGTACTGACCTTGTTTCTCGCATCTAAACTCATGTAATGGAGAAGTGCAGTGTAGTTAATAGTGCAACTAATGCAACCAGTTTGCACTGTGTTTGGGAGGAAAGAATAGATCAGCCCACGATCAGACAACTTATTCTGGTATAATTATATTATAAGCACATAATAAAACACAAACCCTGGCCAGCTGCCATGACTGTAGGATGACCAGCCGATCCTGGTGCGATGTAGGTGGAGAACTGATCTAATTAGAGCTGCAGTCTAAGTGTTTGTCAGAAACACACCGTACATTACTTCACACTTTACACTGGACGTTATAAAAGTGGTGACGTATTTGCTAAAATTTAGGCAAAAGCTGATCATAGACAGCACATGTCAATTTCTTCAAGGAGACATATGCTTCTAGTGTAGACAGGAAGTTGAAGGGCAAAATTATTGGCCTGTGCCACGCTGCAGCATGTCTGTCATCCACACTGAGTTCTAAGTAAATGGTGGGGAGTCTGAGGTTTTTAAACCAGCATTCTGACAGTTGTTTGGCCAATTGAATCACATTAGTCAAATAGTGAAGGGGTGTTAAGCTGTCTGGGGAGGAGTCTCAGGACTGCCTTGTAAGTGGCTGATAAGTGGGGTTGTAAACCATCTCCTCTGTCTTGTGATGTTGTTTCAGGTTGACGTAGATGGCTTCCTTCACTCCCCCTTCAAATCATTAATCTTCTCTGGCCAAAATGTCCATTGTTGGGCTCAAATGTGTGTCCTTTACCCTCTAGATCCTGGCTTTTGTTTCCCCAGTATACAGGTCTGTACATTACTTGCTGAGTAATGTAGGACCTGTAGTTGAATACACTACATTGGTTAAATTTGGAGGGGGAGCCTCTCAGTTGAGAGGTAAAACATCCTTACAAAGTCCAGTTGCCTCCATTTTAGCACTAAGACACACTGTAGCACCAAACAGCACATCATGCTAGCAAGAATTCACCCACATGCGCACCTGTCCAGACTCACTGTAGCAGTCCTCTAACAGAAAAGGCATTCACAGTGAGGGTGAGAAGAATGAGGGGGGCGAAGAGAAGAGAATAATGATTAGAGTTGGGGAGAAATAATAGTAGGGAAACGGGAGAAATACACAGGGAATGGAATATAGGAGAATAAAGGAGAGCGAGATTGAGATATGGAAAGGATGGGGGGGGGGTAAGATAGGGAGGGAGAGGGGGGGATGCAGATATGGGGGTGGGTGGGTAATTTATGATTTAATCTAATGCAGTCTGGACCTGCTGTAAGTCACACAGACCTCAGCTGGGAAAGCGAGGGAGGGAGAGATGGAGAAATCAAGAGAGAGACATTAACCTTTCCTTGAAGCGAGTATGAAGCTGTTTCATCTGACCACCATCCACCCCGTAAACCTTTTCTCCTCTCCATCTCTACTTCCTGCTACCTTTGATTTTAGTAACTGCTCTTCTAGGGCTGCACTTCCCAAATGCGTTATGTAATCGTAATCAACTTTGGTTCCACTGAGTTCAAGTATGAATCTGAAAACACACTTAAGTTGTTTTTGTTGCTTTATGTAACCAGTTGATACAGATTTCTTGTGACTGAAGCCAAACTCCATGTGTTGGACCAAACACCTGATGATGTCTTTTGCGCAGGAAGTAATGCCTACATGTCTTCTGATGTGTTTTTGTTAAAAACAGGAGAAGTCTAGGGTGGAAAAACAAACTCAAACTTCGTCAACAGAATAAAGCCCAAGGAAAAATCTGTCAGAAAACCGCCTACACTACTCAACTGACAAGTTATTGCCGGGAAGTGCAGAGTAAAGGCATGAAAGATGGAGGCAAACTCAATTACAAAATGAGAAATTTAAGGAGTACAAAGTGTCACATCTGCAGATCATATATGTCTTCTACACACTCATCCTGTACCTCAGTATGAGGTAACAAACAGTCAATCTGCAACACAGGCTTCTCCAGCAATCAGTTTTTGCCACTGGCAATGCCGCTGGTATTTTAGGCTGTCTTTGTACTTCTTGAAAAATAAAATATGACTTTGGTTTGATTTTCTGGGACCACATATGCGTCACATAGAAGTACAACTTTTTGGATCGTGAAATGAGTTTGTGTTGCTCCAAAGGGCAGCAGGTATTGGTGGCTGACTGTAACTGGACTCACAAGGGAGCTGCTTAAATATGCCGTGTTTGGGTGAAATATCACAAATAATCAGTATCATCAATAATCAGCTGCTGCCACTGGCATTGCTGCTGGCATTGTAGATGCTGTCTTGGAAAAGAATATATGATTTCAGTTGAAATATCTTTGATCACGCACAGAGTGTCTGTGGAGCAGTGTCTAGTTAAGTAGTGATGAGAAAACTATGATATAAGGTCATTTCACAGCAATTGACAATCGTATGAACACTGCAGTTTTATTTGTAGAAATACATATGGTGTATGAATATGATGTACCACACAGTAACGTTTTACTTTCTGTATTTTACCTTTGTGATGATGAGTGACATCGGCCTCTGTATATCTTCATAGAACAGAGATACATACGGTATGCTCTATCTTTACCATAAAGTAAATTCTATCCTACCTTCTCATTAGTAAACAAGACAGTTCTTCCCTGAAATGTTCATTTACTGAGAGAGAATCACAGCCAGAAGGTTTGCAGTGGAGGCAATGTTTGGATGTGTGGTGTTGAAAAGGAGAAACTCCTCAGCCTTTTTTCAACTTGCTTCATGTTGTCTTCACCCTGAGAAATCTCAACCATGAAATGTGGAAGCCACTGTAACCCTGACATGAAATGATATTTTTTGAGTGTTAGCTACAGCATATCGAGACCACATGAGTGTGTTGTATACATCCATCCATTTATTCATCCCTTATCCATACTCACTTTATCCTTTTCATGTTAGCAGTGGACTTTAGCCCATGGCACCTAACGCTATGCCAGAGGCAAGGTACATCCAGGACAGGTAGCCAGTCGATCGCTGAGCTAGAACAGCCAACCATTCACACACACATTCACTCCCACTGGAAAATTTGAGTTTTCAGCCAACATAACCTAAACTGGAGACCATGCAAACCCCACTGGCGGGCAGGTTTAAAAGCAGAAACCCCCTGTCAATGATGGTGCTGAACGCTGCACAACCATGTTGTAAACACAGATTAGACAAAAGCAGTACACTGTAATGAAACTAAAATATAGAGAACCAGATTGACTGGGTCAATTTAACACATCACACTCTGCTTGCAGGTGTTGTGGAGCAACATTTAACATGAGGTAGAAGTTGTGGAAGCTTTTGTAGATTCAGACAGAGCTGTGTTAAATCTGATAAATGCCTTTAAGTGATGTAATTTGAATGAGTTTTGGTTAAAGTTGAGTACTAAATCTGAAAATGCAAAACATTAGCCACTGTTTGAATAACACATCAGTGTATTGCTGAATTGGTAGTATGTATCAATGAAGCAATACATACTAAGTATTTTATTGTATTGTAAGTATGAAATGGCACATATCATGCATATTTGCAGGTCTGTCATATCTTTGCATGATTTTCAGAGCAAAAACATCTTATTTGTCTTATATTGAACCTTTATGCAGCCCAAAGATTCTGTCACAGTCTGGCATATTCAGCTCCTGTAGACCCTTTGCAGACCTGTACAACACTCTGAAAACAAACAACAGTAGTTGGATTTTGATTATTTTTCTCAATCTTAACCCAAAATATCAGCTTCTCAAACACGTGTGTGCATGTTGAAGCCAAGTCAACATGTCAACAACCCACTGAACAACCATAGCAACTAGGATTGTTTGAAGACATGACAAGACGAATGATCTGATACCAGTTCAATGGTAGGAGTAGAGGTTACACAGCATATGAGGCATTCGAGGCTGAAGTTTTGACTTTTGACTTTCAGAGAGTACATGGTTGGATAGATTTGCCACATGTTTTGGAACTTTTACCATCTATATTAAAGACGTCTGTTCAACATCAGTTTAATGAATTCCAGAAAATCACACAGAGCATGAATTCCTCCTTTAAAAGTTTGAAGTAGAGTGGAAAAGTCAAAAATCTGTGACAAGCTACTGAGTAACATCTGGGTGTTTCGAAGACCTGGCAGGACTTTTAAATACAAAATGTTCTCTGTTCCAAGACACCTGAAAGAGGACAGACACGTGCAGATGTAAAGCTAAAAGATAGTGAAAATCCAAGCCTTGTGAAAAGCATATGATCATCCATCCATCCATCCATCCATCCATCCATCCATCCATCCATCCATCCATCCATCCATCCAACCCATCTCAGCCGACTCAGGGCAAAGGCAGGGGACACCCTGGACAGGTCGCCAGTCTATCACAGGGCTACACTTCAAGACAGACAGCCAAGCACACTCACATTCACACCTATGGACAATTTAGAATCACCAATTAACCTCAGCATGTTTCTGGACCTTCTCGGAGGAAGCCGGAGAACCCAGAGAGAACCCACACTGCATGGGGAGAACATGCAAACTCCACACAGAAAGATCCTGGTGCCCACCACCTCGACGCGAACCGGCGACCTCCTTGCTGCGAGGCAACAGTGCTACCAACTGCACCACCTTGCAGCCCCCATATGATCAAAGAAGGCAAAATATTGAATATCTAGGAAACAGTATCTCAGTCTTCTGGAGGATGACACTTGCATTGGTAAAGCCCGGCCACACTTCTGGCCACAACTTTATTAGCTGTGGAACCCTTGTGTAAAATAGCACTTTAATGCAAAGTTTGTCAGACATTTATTCCGACAAGTCTTTCCCGAGGATCCCTAGCATGAAACACTGTCAATGTTGTCACGTCCTACTGCAGTTTCTTGTCTTCCACCTGGATACAAACAAAGCAAATTGTTGCCCTCAGAAACAGAGTGAACCAGTGGAATTACAAAATCAGCTGCCGTGATAGCTGTCTGCACCAGCGCCTACTACTGGAGTAAAACTATTGTGTCTGCATCAATAATCTCTCTCCAGAGAACCATTTCCCTGGATAAATATTGGTTTTTGCGTTGGCCCCTGTAATGGCATCTTGTGCAGGCGGCGGGGCCCGTAAGTGACTAAGTGACGTTGTCTGTCACGCCGTTGGCAGGCTGGCGTGGGAGTCGTTGGCACATTGTGGGGTCTCTCCAACGCTCATTTGAATTCGCTCGTCCCCAATCATGCCACTACACTCAGCGACTACACACTTCCACACTCCACTCACACACTACTCCCACTACCTGTTTGGGCGCCGGCGCTCTCATTTGCATGAAATAAGATGGAAATGGAGCCCTTATTTATGCCAACAGAAATGGAGTGTGTTATTAAGGGCACTATTGTGCAAAAGAGACGGCGGCGGTAAGAATACATTACAGAGGCTATTTCTGGAGTGGCTCGAGTCACACAGAGGGTAATGCTTTACAGGTCCCTGATGACTTCTACAGTCTGGGTGCCAACACTCTAGAAGGGATGTGTGTATGCTTATGTGCATTTTCCGCACGAATGTGTGCATGTTTGTTTATGTGTATGAGCCTGTGTTTGATTGTTGGTGTATGTGCGCATTTATCTACAGTACCGATATGTGTGTGTGTGTTTCTGTATACTTGCTCACACCTGGTGAATTTGATTCTAGGAGATGATCATTTGTATATTGCCCAATGGATGGGTTTCCTCTGATTGACAGCTCTCCATTCATACCGGATTCATTGTAAGTCTGTTTATGTTGTGTAGGCTGGGCAGGAGGGAGGCAGAGCTCCATTTCTGTCAGTCAGCCATTGATACAGTGGTTCGAAGTGTTCAGTGGGTCATTTCTGTTTTTATGAGGCTAAAATGGGAGGAGGATGAAGGTCTAGAGGGAGCTGTCGGCCATTATTTAGTTTTACTTATTTGTACAGTGAAATATAGGCAGTTGTTTGTTGTTTGCTATGGAGGTTTAGGATAACACTGATCCTGCTAACGAAAAGATGTACTTGTTTTCAGCTTGTTGTGTTTAAAGTTAATTTATTTTTGGTTGTTACTATGCTTTTTGTTGCATGTTGTCTCTGGTTAAAAGCTGGAACTTGAAATATCAGAACTTCTTTACTATAAAAACACATATTCCCCCAAAAAACTAGAAAACTTACTTTGTGTCTGTGTGAACACAATGCCTTCTTTAAACCTGATTAAGGCTACCACACACATCAAGATGAATGGTAATAATGGTGATTTCTTACCTTTCCACTAAGTTGTATCGTCAGGTAAGAATTTTAGATCTCCAAAACGTTCAAATTCTTTGATATTACCATCACCTTCAGCTGTACTTAGTTTCATCAACTTCATTTATATAGGACGTTTTGTACATGTTAGAACAATTCAAAGGGCTTTATGCATGGGTGACGAGCTGATTATAACCCAGTTTAAATTTACACAGTTAAACAGTTTGAGAGTAATGCATACAACAAATACATTATTAAAAAAGTTAATCATAAATAGTGGAAAAATAATGCTGAAAAGCTTCTTCAACACATCTAACCAAGATAGTCAAGAACACTAGCAGGTGTCGTATTGTCCAAATCTACATTAAAGGAATACATTCATTAATGTAAATACAGAGGACTTACATCAAGATGCAAAAACAAACTAGTAGTGCTGAAAAACACAAAGGGCAGTTAAAACCAGAACGATGGAAGAGAAGAGTATGGAGATAGACAGGAAAAGCTCATGATCCAAGGCAGACCATATTATCTGTCAAACATGGTGGAGGTAGTGTTACAGCATTGGCAGCTGCTGATAGATTATTGTAGCAGAATGAATTTTGAAGTGTACAGAACTGTACTTTCTACTCAGATTCAGCAAAGGTGTTGCAAAACTGATAGGTGGCACTTCACAGCGCATATGGATAATGACTCAAAACATACTGCGAGTGCCACCCTAGAGCCTATTAATGCAAAGTAATGCAGTGTTCTTAAATGGCTGAGTTAGTTACTTGACCTCAACCCAACTGGGCTGCTTTTCACTTACTGAGGACACAGCTGAAAGCAGAGAGACCCACAAACAAGCAGCAATTGAAGGTGGCTGCAGTAAAGGCCTGGCAACTCATCTCAAGGGAGGAAACTCAGCATCTGGTCATGTCCATGGGTTCCAGACTTCAGGCAGTCATTAACGCCAAGGAATTTGCATCTTCCTATTTATAATTATGTTGGTTTATCTAATTACTTTTAAGCCTGTGAAAACAGAGGGGGACTATGTAAAGACATGGCTGTAATGTAACTGTTTAGTGCAATACTTTTTTAACTCCTTGATTTAAAGCTGAATCTCTGCGACTCAATCACATCTTAATGGCTCATTTCAAATCCACTGTCTTCGTGTATAGATCCCTGAGAGACCCTTATGCAAGACCATTAAGTGCTTTAACAACAAGGAGAAGACTTTTGAAACCAATAGGGAAACTGACTGGCAGCCAGTGTAAGAACTTTAAAATAGGTGCAATTTGTTCCTTCCCTCTGGTCCCAGTCAGCACTTGGGCAGCAGAGTTCTGAATCAACTCTAGCTGATTTATAACTTTCTTGGGTAGAACAGAGAGGGGAACAGTACAGTAGTGTAGCCTGCTGGATATGAAAGCATGCATGGGCCAATGCTTGGTGCTGCCAAAGAGACATGAACAAAGTATAGCGATATCTTTAACACGCCTTTTTGCATGAATTTGCAAAACTAAATATACTAGCACACTAAAATAAAATGACAACCATGGTATCATATGTTAACACATATGATACTGTGAGCAAGCTAAGATAGTGATTGTGGCCACGTTAGCAGGCTCATATTAGCATTGTGTTGACAGCACCTCAAGTACATCCTTGTAGAACAACTAGAGTCACTGGAAAGTCTTAGTCTTGTTGTAATAAGTGTGCAACAAGCGGACTGCTAAATCTGAAAAGAACTATGCAGATTATCAGTTTATTCCTGAATCACCATGCACAGAGTTTTTTTTTGTCCAGCCATAGACGTGATGTTAATGATGTCCCATCTCTCAAACCACCAAATACCACACTAAAATGGCTGCATTAGACAACTGTAACTTCTCTACCACTGTCCACCACTCTGGTTCAGATTGATGGCTCACAGTTTTATAGCTATTGAGAAAGTAATAATGCTACAGAATGAAGTGAAAGCAAATGCAAGTAAGTGTTATTGTTAAACGAACCAATATAAAGGTACTTTGATACATTTCCCTTGTAAGCACATGTATGTATATATGAAAACATCGAGTTTAGTGCATTTTCTTCTTCACCACAAAGTGTAATTGTAACATCAATTGTTCTACTACTACATGGGAATAAAATCAGAAAATTTAAAAAGACAACATTTTGTGTTGATTTCATATTTCATGATTCATTCTTCTGATAGCTGCAGGGTTATGTTGTCTTTATATAGATACAGCCTAGTTTTCTAGTCACCTTTCGTTAACCCCATCGGACAGCTTGTCCTTTCTCTGACCTGATCTGACCTCTCTGACCTTTTGCATCCAGCCCAAACCTGAACCTGCTCTTCCACTAACCCTTGATTGGCCCCTGAGTGACCAGTGACCTTTAACCTTATCGGATTTGCCATTCCCAGGCTGCTGTAGTGTAGCAGGACCATGCTGGGTAAATATTTTGAGCTGCTCAATTGAGTAAAACTCTATATACTCCATCATGGCCACAATTGAGAGCAGAAAAAGAGAGAAAGCTATAATTGTAAAATATGTAATCATTTAAAAAATGAAATGGTGGCCTTACCTCTTCTGCTGCTTGTGTTTGCATTGGTCGTGTTGTAGTCATGTTTATTTGCATATTGATTTAGTATCTTATTTAGCAGCTTATGGCGGGAGTGTCTGTGATGAAGGAGTGTCGTATTTAGGCCAGACTTGTTTGTAAAGCCGTTTTTTTGTTTTGTTTTGTTTTGTTTTTTTTACATGCCTTGTTATTGACTTTATTAGCATGTGAGTAGCAGCCTAGGAGCGTGTCTCATCCGTCCTCCTGAAGGGTGGCCATTTCCAAATGTTAAAATGAGAGGAGGGGGAAAAAAAAGTTGCCCATTAACTGGAAATCCCCCCTCCCAGGGCTAAATTGGTGTAAATAGTATTGTTCCCCTCTCTGTCAAAGATATATGGAATGTCGTTTCGCTGATGGCTTCAGTAAATGCTCCAGCCAGGCAGGCGTATAGATATAACAGATCTGCTCCAACACTGCATCTAACCACTGGGCTGTGTAACTGGCCCTATACTGCATTTGTCACACAATGTGAATTCGTGTGTACGTTGGCGGGATTGCGCATGTGGGTATGTGCGTCTTCATAAGCATTTAGAAGATGAAAACAAAGCAAAGAGAGCTTGCAGACAGAGAAAGAGAGGAAAGAAAGCAAGTAGATGGAGAAAAGAGAGAGTTTGTGTTGGGAAAATACACATCAAATAGGCTAATGCCAAGGCCAGTGTGGTCCCATAATTTCTCCATTGAACCAGAGGTCAAACTGGGGTCAAGCTACTTCTATTGATTTCTTTCCAGGCTTTGTGGCAGTATTTCTTACGATTAATAGCAAGTGCAGACCTTTACCAGTACTGGATGTCATTTCTCTGTATCATTACAGGAGAGAACTATTTCTAGATCCACATTTCACATTCCAAACAGTGTAACATGTTCTTACTAAAAGACAACAGATAAAAAAAAAATTTGAATGCATGATTTAGTTTGCATCTGTTTATCTCTCTATATTTGTCACGTGCATGCAGCGGTGTGTGTTTTCACTGTATGCTTGTACACGTACAACCTTATCATTTTGCATGTATGCTGCATCGGACTGTGTGTGTGTGTGTGTGTGTGCGCACACCTATATCAGTGTGTTCCTGGCGTGCAGTGATGGATCGCAGCAGTTCCCTGTTTACCTAGCCTCATGATTTCCTGTGCGTGCATGTAACAAGTGGAGTTTGGCAGGATTAATGAGCACACAGCTTGCTGAATGGGTGTTTGGCTCCGCAAAGTACTCCATCATGGCCTGATGCTGCTACCATATCCCTCACAAACACACACACACACACACACACACACACACACACACACACACACACACACACACACACACACACACACACACACACACACACACACAACATCATGCACTCTGCAACTCACCACTTACCCCTGCTCTTAATTACACATGCTTAGCCAAGTCCCATTAAACAACCCCCCCCACCCCCCTTACTAAACAATGGTAAAGCATCCACATTTCTCATAGAGTGCCGTGTTTAAATATAGTCTCAACTCTGCAGGAGTGTAGGAGGTAAATTGTTCTTATATGTTTGCTCCTGAGATGCCCAGAGGAAGAGGTAGAGTTTAAAGTTTCAACTTAATCCCCCGAAATTGTGTCGATTGTTTTCATGTTTTAATTATTGTCATGTTTGTGTCCATGTTAGGATGTCAGGATTGTGTAGACTGAGGGTTTATGAAATATGTGAGGAGTTTTCAGGGGCTGTCTTGTGAAAAGCAACTTGGTGGCTGTCTTTGCAGTCTGAGGGATATGAACACGCAGTAGTGAAAAGCTGATGTTTTTTTGTTTTTTTTAAATACACCCCAATAGAATCTAAAAGGCACCTGCTGTTTGGACCTTAACTTTTTTGGTTTGGATAATGTCATGATCCAAAGATTTTACATGCTATGATATATCATGCAGACAGAGACAGAAGACCAGTTAAAATATTACTGTATGCCAGTCAACAGCAGTCAGTAGCAACATGCTATATAATTGCAACATCTGCAGCTTGACTCCAGCCAGGCTTCTTTGTAACATATTTGTTACCAATGGCTACTTTGTATTTTATCTGCTGTCCCAGTAAAGACAAAAATAGCTGAAAGTATTGTGTTAAAAGATGTTCTGCACCTCTAATGTAATAAAATTGATGTTTTTCTGTTATACTTAAACCTCATCAAGTGGTGGAAGTGGTGTGTGGACTCACAAAGAAATCACAAGTGTTTGAATACATGTTGTACATCCATGTGCCAGTGTCTGCTGCCCCTTAAAATCAGGATATCTTGGCGCTGCCGCATTGATTTTGACTCCTCTGTTTTTTCTGTCAGTCTCTCAGTTGTGTGGAATTGTAAATGAGTGAAGCATTACCATCGCCATTGGCTACTGTATAAAATTACCTGCTGGCTCTCAGCTAGTTTTGGTGCCTAATATTTGTACAACACTGCTTGCATTTTAAACTAACCTACTGGCTAATTAGGAAGCTAAGAACACCAAAGCTGTTTGCTTTGGTTAAATGAGCCTTATTTTGAAGCTGTAGCTCACAGTGCTTTGTGGCACCTTTGAAGGATCTCATGAAAAGACAGTTTATTGTATCACTGTCACACATGTGCACACAGATAGTTCCTGTTTAAAGTGCTGCATGCTGGTTCGCTGTTTGCCTTTTGTAGCTGTAGCAGCTCATTTTTCTGAGATAATCTCACATTCTCTGTCTAGTGTTGGTAAAGATCATTACAAGTCCTTAAGGTGATACACTTTATTATGTAAGTGTTGCACAGGTCTCGTAATAAACTTGTGTGTATGAAGTAAATTCTTATTCTGCCACATGCTTCTATATCAGGCGCTACCTGAAATTAAGTACGCATGTATTTACTTTACTGCATAGGTATGTGTGACTTTGTGTAAACATTGGTACTCGTGCATGCCAGTGCGTCCTTGTTTTGCACATTTGTTTCTAACAGTGAATCTCGGTCGGCATTTACACGTTTTCATGTATTTGTGTTTGTGCGTGCGTGTGGCCAGGAAGGGGGGCTGGATAGAAAGGAGGACAGGAGGGTAGAGCAGAAATCAAATCACTTAATTGCTGCATTTTTCATCTCCATCTTTTGTTTTATGGCGGCTGAGGGCCGGCGAGCGACTCTGGCTGTGATTCATGGACATCAGGGAGGCCTGTGAGCAGCGCCATCCCTCATCAGCATCCAGCCGCCCGCGTACCCAAAGCACCCACACAATTACCGTGATGAATATGACTTGTTTTTGTTGTTTGCATTTCTTTTTTTTTTTCTTTCACTCTTTTACATTGCTACCTTCAGCTGGTTTTTGTGGGAACTGGGTGGTGCTTAATGCAGCCGCTGAGCTGTCAGAAATAAACAATTTACCATTTCAGGTTCATTCCTTCCTCTGCACCCTCCTCCTATGAGAGCTAAGCCCACTGAGACTGGGAGAGAGCAGATACAGACAGATAGGCATGCATGGAAGGAGAGGGAGGGAGATCCAGATAAGGAAGAGATAAATATAGGGAGGGGAGACGAGGGATGTGTTCATAGATGCTGTGAGGAGATGTGGGGAGTGGAGGATATCAAAATGGAAAGAGGGAGTGGAGATGTTGTGAAAGCGGAAAGAACAGAAAGGTACAGGAAGTAAGTAGGAGATACAAAGAGATATTACATGTCTGAGAGAGAGACATCGAAGATGAGAGGGAGGAGGATAAGGAATGCGATGGTGGAGGACTGATAGTGGGAGGGTGGGAGAGAGAGAATGAGAGCAGCACTGGAAGGAAAGATAAGGCAAAAAAAAGAGAGAAAGCAAGGAGATAGAGGGACGGATGAAATCATAGAGAGAAGCTTTGTAGTATCATGTTGGGTGTGTGACATGTCAATACTGTACCTCCTGCCTGGGTCGTCCCTTTGATGCACACAAGGACACTTAAAAAAGGAACAAACCCAGTTCATGTCATCAAAATACAATTACCAGTGTTACTCACGGAGACAAATGCAAATTTTTAATTTTACTGGCATTTCTTTATAGAGCATTCGTTCTTTTTTGACTTTTGGCTCTTTTTCGGCACCTCCAGTTTGTCCTTCTTTCTTGCACATCGCCTGCTGATTACTGTCAATAATCAGATATTAAGAATCACTGTTTTACTGTTTTTAAACCACTTTGCTCAGCAGCTACAAGTTGTAAAAAAAATTCTGTTTCAGTCCCTTTAACAGCAGATTGTGAGATCTGGTAGCCGTGTGCTAAAAATGTGTTACACATTCAGGGGCATAAGTTCATTATTTTATGCTGGGTGCAGTTAGTGCTGCGGTTTTAAATATGTAAATATATGTATGTTTTAGAAAACCTCCAGCACTTGTAGAATAATAACTTGGACATCCCCCACCAGCAAAAAAAATCTTTTAATTTTTTTTACATGAAATGCACAGTCTTTAAACCAGTAAAGCCAGCTGTCCAGACCACTGGCTATCTATACGTCTCACACACACACACACACACACACACACAGCCTTTGATCACACACTTGGCAAAATAAACTTGCTGTGGCAGTGAGGTTGCCTCCCCATCGCCTCTCCACAAAGGAGTGTGTTGCACTGGGGCCTCCCATACTGTGCTAAACATAGAGGGAGAGACCAGAGAGAGAAGATGAAACAAAAGCTAAGCCTCAGACGTCATGTCCGCTCATCACGTTGTTTGCTTGTTTGTGTGTTTGTTTGCATCTCTCACAGCGGTAGACGGAAGCGAGTTGGAGCATACTGGGTGGAAGAAAAAGCTGCAAGCAGGGACAGTGCATGTGTATTTGTGTATGGCTGAGGATCTCCGATTATTCTGTGTGTTATGTGGAAGAGTTGTCTGTTGTGCCCACACCAGCATGGGAATGGCACAGGAAGGTATATGAGTGTAGGGGTTAGAAAAAGTGGGTTCACACACCACAATTCTCAAAATGAAATCATTTTGAGAATTGTGGTGTGGATAATAAAAAATAAAAAATCTGGCACCTGCCGAGGCTTATGAGAGTTAACGGTTTCTCAGTGTAGATTTGGTATCGCTGAATACCAGATCTTCATAGAACTGGTGTCTGGGATCCAGCACAGCAAGTAGCTTTCTGAAGCGACTCTTGATCATTTCCATGATATGACCAATTATTTTAGTTATCACTTAACTTGCATCTTAGTTAGGGTATCACTTAACTTATGTCCTTATGTTCATGAAATCTTGTTCTTGTCATCGTCTGCTTTGTCCATATTTTACAGAAATGTTAAAATACTGCCACATACCTGACTTTAATGCAGGTAGCATTTTCTGTCTGTAATATTAGTGCTGCTTCCATTCAATTCTATGACATCATTGCATTAACTTTTCTAAACAATCTGTTTTTGGTCAGAGATAAAGCCAGCAGTTTTAATCCAGTTTTAATCCTGGGTGATATAACTGAAATATCAGTCACTTTTTTTTTTTTTTTAAATTTCAGTCGATATCAATGAACATTGATTAGAAATAAGGATTATTTTATGTTTGACCATCTTACTTTGAATGTAATCACTTCAGCCTGTTTATCAAGGTACACGTAATCATTTATACAATGAAAAACACATAAATACATTTACACACGTAAAAAGGTTATATTAAAAAAAAATTGCGACACATTTAAAAAAAAAAAAAAAAAAAGACAAGAGTACAACCTGGATGCACTGAGGGTGACCAGGATGAAGCTGATCCATCAGGCACAGGGAGAGTGGGAACCAGTAAGTCTGGCACATGCTAACTATCTGAATATACTAACTAGCTAAATATTGACGCTCTTTCTCCAGAATCACAGATTCCTCTTTTAATTGTATATTTAAACAAAATGTGTTTTCTTTATTAATTAAAGCAACCATGGTTTATTTTGAAAAAAAAAACACATGAATAACTGCGCATTGACAGCCACAGCGGCTGAAAAGATGAAGACAAGCGTAGCACCTACAGAAACTCAAACTGCACCGGTGCAAAACCTGATAAGCAAAACATCATCAAACCATGTTTAAGTTGGTCATTTAATATTTTTATGCTGCTCTTCTTGGCATTCAAAAGTAAAACCAGAATTGCTGCATGAGAGTTACATTTTGAAACTGCAAAGCCATAAAGGAGCAGAAATTTAAAACACAGAAAACAATACAAGTTACACCATACAGGCTCCCTTTTAAATTTTGGAAACACAACTCTTCTGATTTGATTAAAATGAATCTACTCGAAGCTGCAGTCTTTCACGAGCAATCTTAGTCAATGTAAAAACAACAAATACAGACAGCTTGATGAAAGTTGTCAATTTTCTACATTCACCATTTTACATTTTTTGGAGATAACTTTCCACTGCTTTGATAACGTAATGAGATGTGAGCTGTTTTATTTAGATGCTTAAGAAAAGTAATGTCATGGAGGCTAAATAGAATAGAATGAGAGCTATAGAAATAAACAGCTATAAATACCAAATATGACATGCGTGCCAAATAAACGCACTTTGACATTTTGCTCATCTAGGATCTGCTTGTTGCAGAACAATTTCCTCATAAATGTGATTTCACGGCAAACAATGAAGCAAATCCTAGTCAGCAGGAATTGAACTGAGGTCACTGCAGTGGGAACTGTAGCCCCGATACACACAAACCAGATAAGTTTTAAAGTATTTTGTACTAAAATGCTTTATAAATAAGGTGAGTAAACACTTTGTAAAGTAATTAGATTTATTGAGAAAAAGAAAAAACACACACACACATTTTTACCAATGCAGAGATTGAAGGCTGCAGATTTGTGACAGCTTTTATAGTTTGTCAGACTCAATTTGTGCCCGCTAGGAGAAAAACTGAGAAGTAAAACAAATTGCTCACATCCAAACAGCGGACGACACAAAGTGTTCATTCCTCCACCAATGAGATTAAGAAGGAAAAACAGCCAAAAGGACATGAGGGCAAAATCAAATAAAGGAAAGACAAAAATGCCTAAACTTACTCTGTGGGGGGGAAAAAAGCAACATTTTTGCCACTATTTTTATTTTGTCTATGTTGTTTATTTGTTTACTTTGATGGAGTTGAGTTTCACGTGATTCAGGGATCTGTGAAATCAGTCAAACATACATACATACTATTATAAAAAAAGGCCCAATTGGTGTCAGATTATAAAGCTGAATCTAAAGGTCGACGGGTAAAAGACCACAGAAGTGCTTTTGAATTTTTTTTTATATTCTTGCCAGATGCAACAAAATGAATAGACATCCCATATTGATTTAGAATTTTGATGTACAGTGTTGAAATAATTGGTCACACACTTGAAACACACTTGTTGTAGACAATTCATCACAATGCAATACAAAACAACAGTGACGTTGTTATGGTATTTGAAAGTTTCAGGTGTTGTTATGTTGGCAGTACGCCTCCGTGCCATTAATCCAAATCTGTTATAGCATACAGTATATAATCAGTTTTTCATTATACAGTATTTAGTTACAAAATCAGACCAGAACAGTCAGTTAATGAGGAAGACTTCAGTGCACCACAGGCTGCAGGGCACATGCGAACAGTGTGTGTGTGTGTGTGTGTGTGTGTGTGTGTATAGACTGTAGCCAGCTTTTAAATATTAATCTCAAGGTCAAAGGGAGGCAGCTTTTTGATATTCATGCAGGGTGCTGTACCTTGCGCCTGATGCTGGAGCCGTACCCACGCTGCTGCTCCTCTCACTGGGTCATTATGTTTGCCACTGTTCCTCCTTTTTTTTTCTCTGATGTGTTGGCACAGTATTGAAACTGACTGTGTGCTCACAGACACAGAGCATATGCAGCCATTTGAAGGTGCCGCATGTACAGTCAAAATATCATCGCCACATTCGAGATCATCAGTTTCTGCGCAAACGTTTAACTTTCCCCACTGAGAGTTATTGTGTAATGTATAATGCATTATGGCAAAAAGAAAAATTTTTAGATTTTCTCGCGGTTAAAAGTAAAGACCAGTCTATTACCCCTACATTCATCCTCTTGAGATAAGAGTGGGAAAATGAACAAAGATTGACCTAAGGGAATGTGTGGTTTTGTAACATATATTGTCAGACTGTGTGTGGTGATTTCTGATGTGTACGTGTTATGAATATTCCATCTACAGTTTTAGGCTATTGGGTCATTCCACTTCAAATCATCAGATTTGTAGAACTATTTCCGCTCGAACATCTCTGATTTGGTTTAAATGTTTAAGCCATAGAATATGGATAATTACAAAGATATCTGTTAAACTTTTGCTTGATATATTAAATATTTTCCTATTCTTTTTTTATTTTTTGCCCATCTAGCATCTTTAAGCACGTTTTTTTCTGTAATTTGAGTCTATGTTTGGATGAAGACCTCAGGAAGTATATTAGATAAAAGTGATAACTTTTCAGAACGCTGTTAATTCAGAAGCTGTATTCTACTAAGATTAGACTATCTAGCAATATTAGCAAATATTTTATAATAAAAAGTGTTCTACATGTTTAGTTTTGTGATGTTGTGACATGCAGCGACATTGATTCAGATAATTTTTTTCTCTTTTGTGTTTACTTACATTTTTTCTAGACTGTAAATTTTTAGCGTATTATGTTTTTAGCTTACATATTTTTTTTTAGTATTTATATTTATTTTTCAACGTTTTCTTGTGTTTTTCTTTAAATAGGGTCTGACAGAAAGGCAATTTCAGTTCTCTGTATGGGTACACGTGTAGCAGAACTGAAAATAACAATAATAATAACAACAATAATAAAATAACTTTGACTTTGACTGACTGACTAATATCACTAGTTGACTTCAGTGTTATCCCCTTTTTGCTAATGGGTGCTCAAAGGTACAACTTTTCATGATAGTTGTTTTGGGGTTTTTTTTTTTTCTCTCACCTAAAATCAGAGACTGTTTAATCTGCTTATCTTATATTTCAGATTCCGACTCAATGGTCATGATGAGAAATATTCATAAAAGTTTCAGGCTTGTATCTTTAATAGTTCCTGAGATATTGTCAACCAAACATAGCTTCAAATTTAATTAGCAAAAGAAAATAAAAAATGCATTTTTTTGAAACACGTTTTAGTGACCCATAGGCCTCTGACTTAAGTTATCCAAATTGGTATCGTGAGAGAGAAAAAAATGGTATCTGTCTATTCATCATGTGGTTTTACAGTATGGGGGAGGACTTAATTTAAGAATCACTGGTTACTTCGAACAAGAATGGCCACATTTGTTCACAGTAAGCATACCCAGGCATAACAGTTAATGATATCTGGAGATGCATGCTCCTGCATCAGGCTTTGTGCTGCTGAGCAAAGAAACGTATCTAAAAAGCATCTGACACTGTTTATTGTACCGCAGTGGTTTATGCATTTCTTTGATGCCAGATCTACTGTGTGTATCTGCACATAGAGCTCAACAAATGTATACTTTTGAGATTAGATTGTAAGCTTATGCTACCGGCTGCAGAATGCGCACGCACGTGTGTATCTATCTAGATCTCCATCACAGCAGTCCTACACTGGAGTTAAGTTGAGAGCTCCTGGGAGTCCTCATTATTTGAGCCATTTATCAACCGGCCCTTTTGTCCCCCGTGGTACAGTGCGTGCACACACATATCCACACACACAAACATATGCACACTAACAGCAATGAATGATGTGATAGTAAATAAGGAAAATGGTAATGCAGACCTCTTCCTGCATTTGGTTGAGAAAACAAAACCCTCCAGTAAACAGAACAAAGGGAGACAGAAGTGAACCGTGTACATTACAGAAACGAATCTGAGTACTGTAATGCTGCACCAGCTCTACATTCCTGCAGTCTGGAGCTGCTGTACAGTCGTGTTGTGTCATGTAGAGGTTGATAAGGTTCAGTGTGAACATGACAGGCCGTGGACTTAATGAGCTGCATGCCTGGTTCTTCTAGAGAGAAACTGCTGATACATACATACATGATACCCTCTTCAAACGCTATCCTTCAATATGCATGGTAATTTGGTTAGAGGCTTGGTGGTGCTGTCATATACACGTAACATGCAGTCTGTCACTAAATACCTCTGAGCCACTAAGAATTGTGTTTTGATGCTTTCAGTAGTTTTGTGTTTCCTTTAATAGCCATTTCTGTACATTTCTGTATCTGTTCATGGCAACAATCTGGCCTTATTGTATACAGGAAAAGAAAATGAATGGAAATGTTTATTAGAAAGACGAAAGCAAAGGCAGTTTTTGGGGAATCTGGGAAACAGACATTGATCCATTATTTATCATCCTGTAAGGGATTTTCAACACCTGACTCGGTCCAGTGGTAGATGAGGACAATGAAACGAAGGAGCTTTGATACATTGAACCAGCAGCTACAACCTCTGTCAGTTTACAGAGTGATACTCCATTAGGGATTTTGTCAGGTCACAAGGTAATCTTCTGAAGCAGCTGAGGAGAACAGACAGTGGTGCTGTCAGGAAATGAAAAGACATCATCTGGAATCCAAAACATTGGAAATCTGTTTTATCACTGGTGCTGAACAACTTCTCGTATGGTGGCATATCTTTGGTTACTACAGTGGATGTCACACGCAGCACTTGCTTTTTTTGTTTGTTTGTTTTTTGTCAAATGTCTTCTATTTGACCAAAGTCTACTCGAGGTATGTCTTGAATACTTGTAGCTATGATACACTTCGAATAGGGCCTAAACAAATTCATCCGATGATTTCAAGCCATATATGAGGTATCTGTGAACTTATTGTCTCTCCTCTTGTTACAAAACAGAGTTCAACCTTTTGGCACATACTCCAACTACTTTTCAATTGTGTAAATGCGGCTTTTACGTCAGATTGTTCAGGTTGAAATTAGCGTTTGAAAATAGCACTCATGTAACACAAGATTTTGTGAATTTTTGACTAAAACGATTGCTGTCACTTGTGAAAATAACTAACAGTCAACAGAAGTCACTATGTCTAGCAAGTGCATGTCAAGAAATTTCCTCAACTTTAATACAATTGATATAGCTCACGTAAGAAGGAGCTATAAAGAGTTAGTTTGTAACTGGTTTTACATAGTAATGAATCACTTCAAAGGTTAGAAGTTCAGGCTAATTAGCTGAGTGATATAAGACTTGTTTTAAAGGTAACCAGTGTGAGACAATGTTTACATACTGAGGTAAATGGAGGTTTCCTGTCCTTCCCTTAGTGTATGCATTGCCTGAATGTTTGAAATGTAGGAAGCATGACACAGTTAGCCAAGCTTATTGTAAATGTTTGAGACAGCCAGCTTGTTGCAGCCTGTTTCAAATCATTAGTTAAAGCTAAGCTAAGCTAGCTGCCTCCTGACTCCACCTCCCTACTAAAGGCACAGACATGAAAGTTACATTGATCCTTTCTTATCACATTTCGAAAACAAAGCAAACAAAGACATTTCCTGAAATTCTGAACTATGACTTTGAAGAAAAAACAAAGATTACATGATTATCATGATCGAAATCATCTAGATTACAGCCCCAGTACCACACCTTCCATGAAATACTGAAATAGCCACAAGACTTGTTATACGCTTGTGTAATCTCTTCTATTAGACACCTTGGTCCACACACATTTGTGCAATATACTTCACATGCATGAAAGGCACCACACCAAAGTGTCACCTTCATGTTTCACACAGTCCTTTCCCTTTCCCTCTTCACTCCAAATATTTGGTCTGTCAGCGCGGCCATGTCGGCAGATGTAGCTGTCTGTCATTGTGTTTTAACAGACTAACTCCTGGCTTTCCCCATCAGTGTCAGAGTAACACCCCAGCTCTGATCCGAGCTGCACTCAGGTGTGTAACTGACTGCTCTGTTTCCCCATAATTACATTGTGAGCTTGACGCAGTCTCCAATGCCTGAGTGTGTGCTGTCTGCTTGTGTGTGTGTGTGTGTGTGTGTGTGTGTGTAAGTGAGAGTGTGAGTGTGTGTCTTTTCACCCCAGGCGGAAACATGTCATTTCCCGTGCTCCTGTCCTTCTGGTAGACAGATACAATATTAAGAGCCACAAATCTGAGTGTGAGTTGAGAGGAGACGTGGAGGTAGGAGTGGGGGAGTGGGGCGAAGGGAGGAAGAGTGGGGAAGATGACAGTAATAATAGCATATAGACAATAGTCAGGGAGGGAGACAGCGATTGAGTGCAGTCGTACAAGTCATGTCAAAAGACAGGATGTGCAGACAAAAAGGATATCAGACGTAAATCTAGGTTTGAGAAGAGAGGATTTGAATACAGCATTGTCACAACGTCTTATCTCAGTCACAGCATGAATTATCCTATCTGTGGTTTTTACTGCATGCTCAATTATCTTTCGCGCCAACAGCCTGTTACGCCATATAGTTTTATCCCTTCATGATTTCCCATGGATTTCCCATTATTTTTCTTCAAACTGTTCAATGTTTACCACATTATGGACCTTACCAATCTGTATGCAATGTAATACTGGTGCCGTTATATCATTTCCTAAACCTCAATGTTCCATTATGTCATTATCAAGTCAGCAGGAGAGCCATCTTTTTAGCCTATTATTGTCAGTTTAATAGTGACTTTAGAACTTATTGGATAATGTACTGTAAGTGAAAGTCTAGATACGGGATATTGTAATTGACTCTTGCTCTGTTTAGTGCCCTCTTTGAGACTTGTAACTCTGGAACAGCACTGGATACCCCGTTTTGTGCAGCTTTGAGCTTTTCTTCTAACCTCTTTGATTTGTGAGATAACTGTATGCAAGTTCTCTAAATTACATTTATATAACTAGTTTGCAACATCAGACATTGTACTCCCTGGATATATTCAGTGTCAATTTGTTGAATTAGTTTTCCCTAAAACATCTACTCATGACAATGTTAAGCCAACTCTTAGTACTTAGTTTAGGTTATTGAACTGACCAAGTTGTTTACCGGTTAAATATTGGAAACTCATCCGTGACAGGAGACATCATATGTTTGGTTCTTCCAGTATGGTAGAAACAGCACATTTTGTCGAATTTTAATGGCAACATTTTGTGCACAAGCCACCAATCCTTGCCATTTCCCAATGACTTCTGTGTACAGTTGCAGGACTTTGTGGAATGCAAAAACACTGCTGAGAATAATTCATGCAGCAGTTAGATTTCCTTCAACATATATAAAGCAAAACTTTCTAGTAGTGTATATACATGATACTTTATTTTATTTTTTTACATGACTGTATGACAATGTGACAAATACAGAAACACCTATAGACTATTACAGCTTGTAGTTGGTAGACAACAAATTGCCGTTACTATAGTTTTATCTGACAAGTGCCAAGAAATATGTCCACAGGATCCTTTAGGACCTATAAACAGTGGATTTATAATGATCAAAATGCCAAGAATTCTCTACCTTTCAATAGACTTTGCTGTAAATTGGAATCTTTTCACCCCCAAATCCTGAAAACCTCACTCACTGCCTTGTTATCAGCAGCTCCACAAGTGTACTTTGGAAAAAAAAATAAAAATTAAAAGCAAACTCAAGAGTTTGATTAAATTAATTCAGTCCAACTCTTCCTCCACATAAAAGGATTTACTAGAGAGCACACATAACTGATGGATTATTTATAGAAATTGTGTATTGTAAATTAATTAAGCTAGCACTGGTGCCAACTAATCAATTCAAAATTGGTATCTAATCCCATCAGTCACATGGGAAGCACCAGGAACATTTGGTGGAGCTTAGATTAGAAATTAGGATTTTACATTAATGTGGCCTTTAGCATATATAAGCTGTACATTAAGTTCAATAAATGGTAATAATCAATTATAATGTGGTTGTAAATAGATCTAAATATTTATGTATTTGTTAATAACTTTAGTCCTACAGTTTCACAGTGATAATGCAGTTTGTTTCATATGGAGACATATTGTTTTACATTCTACAAACTGTCACATACATGCTATACCTTGCCATGTCTTATTGTTAGAGTTTTTGCATTTATCATCCGTTATCCATTATCTATACACCGCTTAATCCTCACTGGGGTCGTGGGGGGGCGCTGGAGCCTATCTCAGCTGACTTAGGGTGAAGGCAGGGGACACCCTGGACAGGTCACCAGTCTTCCGCAGGGCCACACTTAGAGACAGACAACCAAGCTGCATGTATCATTTTGTTATTAATTTTTAGCATGTCATATTAATTAGACAGGTCACACTGGGGAGGAAAGATGGCAGAAGAAGGGAATGAAATTCAACTTTGCACACATCCAGAGCTATAATTCAAGTTTCCCTTAAAAAACAAGGTGTAAACTACAGCCTCACTGTACATACCTACAATGATGGTTTTGATTTATAGTCCAGTGTCACATTTCACCTACTGATAGTAACAAATTAGCTCTAGATATATGCATCATACCTGTACACGATCAGGCCATATTGTGCATTAATTGCATATTTCATGTTGTGTCTTTTAGACTTGCATAATTCAGGTACTAGACAACATGCAAAAGCCTTATGGATATCTGCCATGCAATGTTTTGTTATTAGCGTGCTACCATGAGAATGTGCTGCTATTAGCAACTAAGACAGTTAGCGTTCAGCAGGTGCTGGATCAGTAGGTGCCAGAGGTTTTCTTATTAACAGATGTGGTGAGAAAACTCAGGATATAACACCTCACAGTAATTGTATTTACATTGTTTCGATTGTTTTGTGATGTACCGGAGAACAGTAATGAGCAGCCCAAACCTCACAGTACATATGTGTAATACCTACATTGGTCCACAGCACAATATGTAAAGGCTGTGAAATTTTGTTATTGGGTTATTTATTAACTCATCGTTATAGAAAACAATGTTTAAACCAACTGGAGCCTTGTTTTGAGCATTTTAACTCAAACCATGATCCTTTTCTAAACCAAATAGTTTGGTGCCTATACTTGACAAAGTTTTGTTGCATAAACAAAAGCAAAATCGCAATGTCAAACAGTGACAGAAAATGAAACTAATGCTACAAAACAATGATCAGGGATCCGTTTCACAAAGCAGGTTTAGTGAAAACTCTGAGTCTGTTAACCCTGAAACCTCTTTTCCTGAAATGCTTTGTGAAACAGACCCCAGGACTCAAACGCCAACCTCATGGCTGAAAGTCCTGCGCTTCCTGCCTCCTCCACCCCTGCAGCTTTATGCAGGTTTTATTGCACGTTTTTCTGTGCGGATTAAAATCAACTTGCCAGTAATATGACAAGGACAAAAGAGACAACCATGGGAATCCCACAATTTCATTGCCTTTCTTGTAAAACTGATGCTTTTGCACTGAAGAGCAATGTAGCATTTACATATTTTGGTGTGAAACTGCGATGTAGTGAGCTACATACAGTAGCTACTATGCTTACTTACAGAACTGGAGTGTATTACTATAAATTCTATTTTTCTTTTGTCCTTCCGAAATAGGAAACGGCTCCTGTCCGAACATCGTGAGCTGAAGGTTCACAGTGAAAATTGTGTTACAAGATAGAGATGATTACCAAAACTTAAAAAAAAAAATGTTCCATTGATTTAGTGTTGCTCTCCTTTGACATTGTCATACTCAAGATTGATTGAAAAGAATTACTAAAATTTATACAAAAAAGAGCCTTTTTTATTTCATGCATTTGTCTTTCAACAGCGGACGTTGACTGTCAACATTTTGACGTGCCCTCACTGTCAACAGTCGCTGCAAAAACACAAGCAGATAATACCCACCAGTCATATCAGCTGTTACTGTCTTCACATGGAGATGGCATAGGCCCATACTGCCCCTCTTTTTTTAAAGAAAAAAATGCCAGCTTCGTTGGAGCCTGCAGTGTGGCTTCACCTGAAAATGATCGGGTTATGATATTTGTCATGATTATTTAAAATGCTGCTCGGAGCCCCTTTGCCATCCTGCTCAACAAAACATGCTCTCTGGTCACAGGTATGTTAAAAACTGGCGTGATTTTTACGAGAGCAACCCAGTCCACCTCCGCTACACCTGCAGAGTCAAGCCTGGCCCCCCTTCTATCTCTCATACACTCACACAGTACCCCCTGAACACCCACCTGCTGTGCCCTGAGCCTCACAAAACAGCCAGATTTCTGTTCCATAGGTCACATCAGATGGCTGGCACGCTTGAGCCCTGTTGACAGCTTGTTGTTTACAGTATGTGCAGTCAGCGTGGGGCGGCCTCTGCCGATCGGGGGCCTGGCGGGAGGTGGATATACTGGTGTGTGCGTGTTACCGGCAGGTTTTGGGGCGTGGGGGGGGGGGTTGGGGGAGGCTGCAGGGAGGAGGCGGCGGTGGCAGAGGTGCAGTGGCATTAGGGGGTTGATGTTGGCGGGGGGTCTGGGGTAGGTTGCTTAGCAGGGAGCCCCTGGCGTGAGGCCCAGCAGTCTTTGATGTTCTCTGGTTCTGAGAGAGAGGCAACACAGGGAGAGAGGGGTGGAGAGGGAGGAAAGAGAGGGAGAGGGGGAGAAAGAAAGACAGAGAGGAGGAATGAAAGAGAAAAAGGTTACCTGTGGATCAGCCAACCTTCAGCGCAGAAGGGCCGGGGGTGGTGGTGGTGGTGGTGGAGGGCGAGGGGAAGTGGGCGACTTTGATGTAAGTCCAGGTTGGAGGAGTGCATTGATCGCAGAGGGAGGCAGGGAAGAGAGGGTGGTGTGGATGAGGAGGAGGAGTGTGGATGAACTGAGGATGGCCAGAGCTCAACTGCAGCAACACTTCCACCTTTTTTCCATAGAGAAGGCTGCGAGCGTCAGCTGAGGATGTTGTAGCCGCGATGTGGATAAGCTCGGGGAAATGTGTTAACCGCACATATATTGATGGTGAAGCTGCGAGTCAGTGGATGAAGTTTAAGAGATCCATCTCTTGCTGCTGCTTGCTGAGAATGTGAAAGTCTTTCATCTCTCTCCCATGTGTTTGCAGCAGGAGCATTGGGGAGTTTTACTCCCTCTGTGATTGTGAGTGTGTGTAAATTGTGCGGTGTGCGTGTATCAGGATGTGTGTTTATGAGCGCACACATACATGCATTGTTCAGAGTGAACTTTCTGTGTGTATTCTGAACTAACAAAGGCAAGATCCTGCTGAGCTGCTGTGTATCCATAGATCAGAGGTGTGTGTATTTGTGCGCCTGCCTGTGTGTGTGTGTGCATGTGCATCACTGCCTCTTGCACAATCATCAGGACAACACACAGGCACAACACCCGCTGGGCCTACCACTCCCCACAATACACCCCAGCTCCCACAATGCATCAGTATTTCAAAGCTCCGCATCCCCGGAGACTTTGCTCTAACAGTGAGGTCTCTTCTACCAGGAAGTGACACGCCCTCCTGCTGAGACACAACTCCCACAATGCACCGAGGTGGCTCCCATAGAGAAATGCACACAGTGTGTTTGCTCCTGTTGGAGGCAGCTGCCATGCATCTGTCAGCGTGCTGCTAACTGTGTTCATCTCTCTGTTTTTTATTCCTGCCTCATTTGCTCCACTCTTTCTCTCTTCCACTTTAACAGTGTGGTTTCATTCTTGAACCCACAGTTTAGGGTCAACAGATTGTGTTTGAAGGTTGACAGCGAGAACAAGAATGCATCCAGTGGCCCTGCGTACATCAGAAAATGTTTTACAGCGACAAGGAATAACCCAAGGCGAGGTTGACACACCGTTCAATTTCTTTCCACAGAGATCTCTGATCTTGTGGCCGGTTTGCAGTGGATGTAGAATGGGCTTAAACTCAGCCGACAGCTTGCTGTGGATCCTCTGTGTACCACTCTAAAGAAAGAGGAGTTCACAGGAATCTGTCACTGATGGAGGGTGTGAGTGGGTAGAAACTCATCTTGACCTAAATTTAGATGACTCTGACTTATTTTGCTCAGCTGCGCTCTTCTAGCTTTACAGTTTAACTGGTCTCCGCTACAGCACACCAGCTGTGTTGGTGAATAATAAGTAGACATGCAGAGATACTTTCCATGAAAGATTTTAATAAGGTGGAATGAATTTTAAAGCTGTGGTGACTGAATTTGATGTGACACAGTATGTTTCAAAGCACTGAATATCAGTGCCTGGACACTGAAGTGGAGTAGGAGCAGGTGCTAACCACTCTCTGGTCAAATTAGGAGTTTGTGTGAGATTTTTCAGAAAATATAAACTGCTATTTATCTATCCGGACATCAGCAATTTCCCTTAAAAAATATTTTTTCTATGCAATAATTAAGTTGCATTGAATCTGTCATAATTTAATATGTGAAACTTTAAAAATGTAATTATAAAACTAAGACAAGATTGGGCCTATAGTGCAAGAGTTGATGAATTACAATTATTGTGAATTGGTGTGATGCTTTCCTCCTTTACTATTAAAATTGTACGTTTATTTTACTTTTAAACAAATTTGGGATTACATGTTGCCAAATTAGAGGAAAAAAAAGAAATGTTCCTACTATATCAGGAAATGCAGACAGAAATAAGGTGCATTTATCTGCCCACTGTCTAATAGGTGCAAATTTTGAAAGAATCCTGCATATCTGTACCCTAGACTACACTTCGTGAAAACTACCTGTGCATGTGCTCTCCAGTGTCAGACTGCTGCAGTGTCTGTGATTTAAAGCCGAGTCAGAAGAAAAGACAACATTTTTTGATGTTTAAGGCCTTTCCACTCTCTTTGCATGTCATATATTATATACATGCATGGCAAACTATTACAAGTACAAGTGAGGACATCTAGCAATGCTCATGGATGTGGTCAGAATGTCAACAAACTTAACACTGTGCCTTTCATCTTTGTAATAGTGATGACACCCAGACAACCTTACCATGTATCTGATTATACAGCTTATAAATTTTTATAATATGCAAAAAAAAGACAATTTTTAAATTGTTTTCAGGAAATGTTAACTTATCTGGCAAGTCAAGTCTTTTTTAGAACAATGACACTTGACACGGTGTTTGATTTAATTTCTGCCAGAATATCCTATCTTGTGATACAATACCTGCTTCTAATGACCATGATATTATTAAAATTAAGTTAAGATTAGGGAGAGATCACAGTCTGGTTTAACACCAGAAAGTCATTTAGTCATTTTTGGCTTCACTGCACAGGTACGTCCTCATATAAACGGCACACCCTGGTGTTAAAGTCTGAGTTTTTTGCACCCACGATCCACCCCAAACACCTCCCTGTAGCTCTGATGCAGGAGATAAATACAGCACTCAGTTTGCTTAAATGAACTGTGCCTTTGAACAAAATCAGAAAACAAGTTCAGAAAGATATAAACATAATTCCTACAAGACAGAGTTGGATTAGGAGGCATTTTTGTCTGATGGGAATAAGAAGAAACCAAAGGGATGATGGTGGTGTTAAAAGAAGAGATCAACTGCCATTTTAGAAATATGTTGTGATCAGAATAGAAGATAAGTGGTAGCAGTGGTAATACGTTGTGAAAAGCAAAACCACAGAAAACAAACAAAAGATAGGTCAGGTAGTAGAAAGACACAGCAGGCATGTAGTATGTAAATAAGAGAAGGGATGCAGAGGTTTTGGGAGAACACTGTGATCTACATAACCTTTACATTGTAGAAAACCAAAACATATCCCCTTTTTTCTTTTTCTTTTTTTGACCATGTTTTGCCTTTTTAAATATGAATATAGTTTTTTCATTAAATGTCGCTACAAATAATACATTGGATCATCAGTTGAGTAAATATGGAAAAAGGTCAGTTACAAGGCTTAACTGACTACATAAATATAAATACATTACCACTGTCAGCTTTTTCTGGATCATTCCATCTACGTCAGTGTGTTTTGTTCATTCTTTCTTTCTGTCTCTTTGATCTCATCTATCCATCTAGTAATCGTGACACCGTTTTGCAGCCAATCACTGTAATTTTCTAAATTGCTACAAAGCACAGGTTTGCCCACATTCAATCAACATCCAATCATTGCTGCTGAAATATCATATCTGACAACAGTTGAACAAACAAGTATAAGCTGCCAGTATGCAACCAACCCCGTCGCACTCTCACAATGGCTGTTTGCTGCCGGTGCCCTGTTTATGTGGTAACCGTGTAGCCGGAGCTCTTCCAGGCCAGGCACATTAGCTTTACAGGACTTCTGCTCATATTTCTCAAAGACTAATTGATTTCTTATTGAGGACCTGCCAAGAAAATCAGAAAATTGCATTCAGTAGCTGAGGTATTAGCCTTTGCAGAGTGTTTTAAGATGTTTTCAGTGATCCCGCCTTGGCAGAGCTTTTTGCCCTGAAGTGGCTTGTATATAATGGACTGCCATGAAATCATAATTGCGTGTTTATGAACAAACCAGCTGGTTGAGGCAGAGGGTAATTATTTTCTCTGCGTTCTCCTTTCCACTCACCGCACACTTGCGTCTGATAACGGTCCTAGTGGAAAATAAACGGTGGGGAGGAGAGGAACAGAACCGAGAAGGAAAAGGAAGGCACCGTTGTGTCTCTTGTTATGGTGCTTACAAATCACCTTTTTCTGCTGCCCTTCTCCTTTTTTCATTTGGGTTACATTGCATCATCAGAAAAGCTCGAGTCAGGTTGTTTTTGACTGAATGCTGTAGTAAGTAACTTGCACTAAACTTATTGAAGCACGTTTGCTCCGGGTTGACCAAAGACAATCTGCTGTCTAGCTACTCCACTGACCTTCATGACATCAGTATAATGGAAACAAGTTAAGCTGCATGGTGTCATGATCATATAATTACATTTCATGGTTCATTTATCTACAACCCTTAATATAAAGAGTTGTGCGAGCGCTTGAAGACTTGTGACAAGCAGTCAGTCACATCCATTGCTCAGCTTGCTGATTGGACCAATTTCTAACTGCTGATTCTCATTGGATGAATTTCAGACTAAACCTGAACATGTGAGATTTAGACAGTTTTTTTGTTCAGTTGTCCTTACTTGATGTTGATGTTAAAACAGATTACAGCTTGACTGCTTTAAAACTGCCCTTCTTTTCCTTGTATTGTCAGAGCTCTAATTAGGTTCATTCCTCACAAACATTCTAACTAAAAAAAAAAAACAAAAAAAACTAAAATGTGAAATTAAATAATAAGCAGCACTTGTTTGCTAACTGTAGACTTGCTACAGATATTTCAACATAAAATCCCTCCAGAGGCACCTACATGCTAATTTAGGGCAGATGCAGGAAGTGCAAAGGAGGTGTTTGTTGCCAAGGAGGTGGGAAGTGTTTCAGGACTAGGGCTGGGTGAGTTAGCTGAGAAATGTAGTGCAATAAATTATTAAATATGCGTTGATATCGATAATGACTGATGATTTTTGATGGTTTTCAATGAAGAACCCTCAGAAAAAACTTTGATTTTGCCTTTAACCCCTAGTTTCTTTATCACACAGGTGATAATTTTAATGCTCCTACATCAAAAAAACACATAAATAAATGTACTTTTACATACAGTACAATATAAATAAAGATAAAGTAATGATCTCACCTGGATAGACATTGAAAAAAGAAAGCAGATCAAACCTGAAGGCACCCAGAGAGTGACCAGGCCGAAGCTGCTGCACTGCTTTGAGGTTCAGATTCCAAGTGCCTGAACTGAACCCGGTGCCACCCAGTGGAGACCCTGCGCTGGTCTGTTGATAGATTGGTAGGAAGCTAAGACAATGACAAAACTATTAATGACTCTTAGTTTTTACTCAGACCTTTCCCAAGCAATCTGTTTTAAAGTAAAGAATGTGAAAAGAATAGCATCTGTAGTGAACTTGAATTTGCTGCAATTTTTGCCACATCTCACAGCTGGAAGGCTGCCAGTTAAAAAAATAAAAAATTGTCACCCTCCTCCCAGTCCTACCTGTGGAAGGGGCTTTTCTGGTGCAGACACAGTGCACAGCACATTGTTTGAAGAATAAAGCTGCCTTTACCCTGCTTCTCCAAACTCCAGGCTGCCACCCGTGTTTGTGTGTGTGAGACACAGATAAGAGGAGTTCAGTTTATTGGTCCAATGACAGTCAACTGTTGGCGTTCCAGAAACAAAACTAGGTAATTCGAGGCAGAGCTGCTCTGACGTAAATCTGGAAGTAGGATATTATCCTCAGGGCCAGTGAGAGCTGACCTGCTCAGGCTGGAACACAGCACAGTTATCCTGTCTCATTACCGAAGCCACTGCTCTCACATTTAGCCTCGTTAGCCACTCTGAATGAACATCCAGCAGCCCGCTGAGGATTCAAGGGTTAATTGTGGCTCGTGTCAGAACTTGGACCTGGCCAGCTCAATAATGGGCTGCAGTTATTGGCTTGCTGGCTGTGTGTATATTCGTGTGAGTTCGGTGCTTGTGTGTGCACGTGTGTGCTGCCTGTCTTCAGGTATTGGCTTTGGTGTTGACCCAGGGCCAGCTCTGCCTCTCCATGCTGTCTATAATGACAGGCAGCAGACTCGAGGGAGGAGTTTGAGGTCTGGAGGCCTCCATACACTGGAGATACACTCCTCCGCTGAGCAGAACGCCCACACCTCTACAGACACTAACACACAAAATATAAAAACACACCTTTTGAGGATGTGCATGAAAAATAGAGCACATTCAGGCTTACACATGCAAAACTCCACCCACATAAACACACTTGACCCTCTGCACCCCCCACCGATCCCCTGCAGCTCTATTTGTCACCATCAGCCCTTGGGGGGTGTCTACCTACCTATTCATTCTTCTTTCCATCCATCCATCTATTGACTGTGATAAATTGACCTAGGACCTATCTGACCTCTGGAGACACCCCATGACAGCCTCACCCCCTACTAACCCCCTATACCCCCTTTTCCAGTGGTCATGACCTGTCACTGTCTCACTATTCACTGCCAGCAAATAACCCCCCTCAACTACCACCACAATCAGCCACCACCTATTCGTGAATAGTTGGTATGCTCGACACGTCTGCTTATACAGGACATGTGTCAGATGTCTTCTGAGCAGCCATGTGTGACAGCAAGTGGATTGGTTGTTTTCTCTCTTTTTTTTTTTCTTTTTTTTTTAATTTGGGAGGTGGGGTTGGGGAAGGAGTGTGCAGGTGGGTTTCCTGTCTGATGACAACAACTGTGCGACATGTCTAACCGCTGATCCTCCAACATCACCGCTGTCATGTGAAATCCCTGGTCAGCAGCTTCGTAAATTAATCTTTAGCCCATAATCACACACACAAACACTGTAGACACACAGAAGCTAGACAACACATGTTCATTCATTGATCCAGACTGCCACAGACATAGTTCAGACAAACAGATTAAACTCAAAGATGCGGGTACAGACTATATGAAGGTCTTCAAACTTCCAAAGACTTTTCTAGTCTAACAAGAGAAACCCACAGAGAGGATTTACTGCATTTATATCTGTATGCACTTCTGTATGTAGGTGAACATATACCAGAAAGTGACATTACCTTTACTTACACTTGGTGGTTCTTCATGAATGAGGAAGTGGTGACTTCTTTTATTTTAAAAACTCCAGTTCTATGCGTTCCCTCAAAAGTCAGCACAGCCACCACTGGTATAGAAAATAATCCATCCATCCATTATCTATACACCGCTTAATCCTCACACGGGTCATGGGGGGGCTGGAGTCTATCCCAGCCAGGGGAAGGGCGAAGGCAGGGGACACCCTGGACAGGTTGCCAGTCTATCACAGGGCTACACTTAGAGACAGACAACCAAGCACACTCACATTCACACCTACGGACAATTTAGAATCACCAATTAATCTCAACATGTTTTTGGACTGTGTGGGAGGAAGCCGGAGAACCTGGAGAGAACCCATGCTGCATGGGGAGAACATGCAAACTCCACGCAGAAAGATCCCGGGTGTCCTCACCGGGACACGAACCGGCGACCTTCTTGGTGCGAGGCAACGATGCGAACCGCTGTACCACCTTGCAGCCCATAGAAAATTATGATTATTATAATTACTGATTATTCTAATAATTAATAAATCTCCACAAAAGCATTTGCAATGCATGATCCAACTTTCTTGTTGTGTCTTGTCTGTGACAACAACCTTGTCTTAATATTTTATGGTCATTAATGAACTTTCCAGCTCAGTCTAGTAATCCAAGTCTTTCAACCATAGTCTTTCCCTGATCCGAATAGTTTCAGGTGCCTAAACTTTGCCTGGCAAAAGGCAGATATCCAAAAAGTTTAGTTAATAAAATGTGGTGCGCTGGAAAAGATTTTTTTATTTGAGTATCCTAAACTTTAACCACAGAGATGACTTTAACTGTGTATGTTTAAATCAAAGGAAATTAGTAAGATCTATGAGTTAACTTTTAACTGTGTTTTGCATTCAGACTGTCAAATGAACACAGAATGGTATCAGAATGTATACATCATATTATGATTTAATCTTTAAATCATTTCTAATCTTTTTTCTTTTTGGTATTGTGTCAGCAGAAATTTTCTGATTTTGAGAGCTGGGCTTTATTGGAGTCTTTGATACAGTGAAGCTGTGAGCCTGTACAGTACTGTACTGTGTCACTCTGGTCCTTGAGCTGTGTGTTATGAACAATAGGCCAGGGAGCCGTGCTGGAGAGCAGAGAGGAGAGCTGCTGTATTTATGACTCTGCTGTTGCCTTAATGCTGCTTAAGACACTCAGCAGGCTTTTTACTTTAATGAGGGCCGGGGCCCACTGCAGTGCACTGTGCAGCACAGAGCCTGCAGTGTGTTTCTGTCTCTGTGTGTAAAAGTTATGGTCATATGATACTGTATATACGTGTGTGTGTGTGTGTGTGTGTGTGTGCGCCTGTGCGTGTTGCGCTCAGTGTATGCAAGTTTTCTCTGTGTTTTGTGGCTCTGTTTGGGTGTGTGAAATGTCTGGCTGTAGTTTAAAATGCTACTGGCTTCAACTAAATAAGACGTCTTGGTGTATGTGTGAGACCATGTGTCTGATTGGGTCTGCGTAGGTGTAAAACCATTGTGCATTTCTTCCTCGCTTTCTTACAATATGTTTTCTCAGAATTATCTCTTTTTCTTATCCCACATCCCACCCACACACACACCTACACACACACACACCACTACCACCATCTCTGTTGACAGGGTAAATTGTACGAAAAGCTTTTAAGGCAATTAGTGGATTGAGCTGGAGCCTTTCTTCCCATTCACACTGTTCATTAGCAGCTCCTCCAGTCTGTGATATTACCATCACTCCAAGCTGGCATCAACACCACTCACTTCCTATGCATACGTGTGTGTGTGTGTGCAGATGTGTTTCTTCATGTTTGTCTGTGTGTATTTTACACATCGCCTTGCTAAAGCAGGATTTCAAAGCACACAGTTGTCAGAAAATAGATCCTTGCAGCCCTGAAATTTTAACTATTTTAATCCATTTCAATAAAAGCACAAAGGAAGAAAATCCAATGACACACACAAATTTATTATCGTCATGGTCATCATTACTTTTCTTGCTTGATTTTTTTCCCTTTAATAACCATTTATTTTTCTGGAAAAAACAATCATGATGATTAATTCCTATCTGCTAGCCTCTGTCTTCATCTGGGTTTCCCCAATTAGAAATGAATTGAAATTCGTCTTAAAGCTGTAATCCGTAAAGAGAGAGAGAAAACAAGTTGGAATTACCACAAGCAGAGCAGATCATCGAGAGTTGTGCTTGTGATATCATCACATCTGGATGTTGTGTGTTCTGTAAACTGTAAATGACTTTAACTAAGTCTCTACTGTATATAACAAGCAGAGGGCTTTTTTAAAAAAAAATATTGTTTTATTTTATCATTTATTTTGATTTTAAATGTTAAATCAAATAAAGTCATAGATTGGAGTTTTGTGGAAAAGTAATTGTTTGTATCTACTTGTTGTAACCTGTCAGTGATTTTCACATTATGACAGAAATTACTCCAGTATGACATAATCTAGTCAAAAATATGTGAAACTTTTTTGTCATATATGTGCTGCTTTGTATCACACACTTTATTATCTCCAAAACATGACACATGTCTAAGGGGATGTGGATAAAATCCTAATTTTTATAAATATAAAATATATAGTATTAAATACATTCACGTTAAGGTTGGTGACGTCCTGTATTATCATTATCAACAAATTCCATAAAAAGAACAAATATAAGAATGCATTTGAGTGTCGCTTGGAACTGTCTGCTTTCTCCACCCTGTCTGCGGTCCTCAGCCTCAGTTTCATGTATATTTGGAAAACCAGCAATCAAGTAAAGTTTTTTTTTAAAAATAGTTTTCAGCACACATGACTGAAACAGCAGCAAATAGTGTAACGGTAGTTTTCACAGCAGCAACATGGTGTGTGTGCCCATGTTCATAGTGATGAATGAACACGCCATCTAGTGCACCACTGCTGCTCAGTTGTGTATTTTTGGCAGTTTTTAAACATCTGTACGGCTCAGAGGAACACGGTACATCAGGCTTTGGCTACACATGTACGCATTTATCGTTAGCTACACTCTTTTCATGGAATTTAAAACAATTCAGGTTCGGTATGTCATGTGTGAGTTTTGCCCTGCTTCTTAATGGCCACTGGGAGGCAGATAACCTTTGTGAAAATTAATAAACAAATTAATAAATTCAGACAAGTTACCCTGCAGATGCAAAAAGCTCCAATAAGCATGTGTCTAAAAATATATTTTTCTAAATGTTAAAGCTGTGTTCTGTTTTTATTGCCAGATTAGCTGATTATAACTTTGTCACGTCGTTTAATATCTTCAGCGTATTTTTGTGGAAGTAGGATTAGACTATAAATTATTCTTCAGTGTATGATTATACATTATATTGCATTTTAAAAGATGGGTGTTTTAGACAAGTTTTTGTTTGAATTTTCTATGGACTTTTTAGAAGTTGAACTCATTTTTATGTGTTTGTCTGCTGCTTCCTTTGCTGTATTTAGCTGTGTGTGTGTGTGTGTGTGTCTGCGCATGTGTGTTTGTGTGCATGTGTGAGGGAATGTGTGTGTGTGTTTGAGAGAGAGTTAATTATGTGGAACACTAGAGCGTCACTAGCTTTGAAGAGGGGAGAACCAAGAGCTGTACATTATTGATGAGTGACACACATTGCCGACATAATCACAAACACAACACACAAGCGCATTCGTGCGCACTCTCACACGCATACAACCTCAAATCTGCATGCACATACGTACACACAGGCACACATATAAATAGTGTATAGAATTGGCAGTGATCCTTCCTGCAGCCCCAGCAGTATTTAACAGCAGTTGCTTGACATACTTACAGTACCTGCTATACATTAGGCTCCCAGCAGCTTTCTCTCTGGTCCGTACGGGACTGTCATTGGCCCTGTACACTACATTATTTAGCAGACGGAGTATTTGATCCCACTGCTAGAGCTGATCTCAGTCCATCATTAATGCCGGATTTGGCTGGAACCAGAGCACGCTTTCGTTACTGCATTACTTACACACACACACACACACACACACACACACAAACACACACAAACATGCATGTACACACAAAGATTATGTCCTTATTATGATCTTCTATGTAAGAGTCCCTAAATTAATCATAGCATGTTTATTTCCTCAGTCCAACTGTGCTGGTTTAGTTGAAGCAACAAAACCGATTTTCTTCTCCGCAATTATTTTCCAAGTCAAACCAGTGCTTTAGTCGTATTGCTCGTGATGTGTCTCTTTTCCTGTTTCTCTCAACTGTGAATTTTCTAAAGTCAGCTAAATGCTTTTCATGGCAATCTTTCCATCCCAAACACACTGACAGTTTCGTGTACATCAGAAACAGCAGGTATGAAAGCAGGTAGCACCCAGCTCAGTAGCAGTACAGTGGTGACTTACTGCTACTGCAATAGTTTGAACAGAGTACTATCACATTTGTCTTTTCTTTTTTTTTTCTTCTACAGTAGTCTTTTTCTGTGCTTTCTGCATATTGGTTCCCATTGCAGTCTTGGTCAAATGTTCTAGGCAATGTACAATGCTTGCTCTCAACGTTTTACCATTTTGAACAGGAATGAGGAATTTCAAACTGTATTCACCTTTTTAAACCCAAATCTGAGCCACTGGGCTTCTCTGAGAAGTCAGAAATGAATCAGGCATCACATTGAACCACTAAAATTAATTTTTCTGTTCAGGAATGCAATCTTAATCAAGAAATATTAATGTGCTTTGCTGTTTTTTTCTGTTTTTTTGTTTAACAGTAAATTTAAAAATTCTTGGATAGCAATAATAATTATATTCTAACATAAAAATGTCATTTGGGTTAAAGAGTTTCTACATACTGGTGTATTAACCGCTACAGAAGTATAAAAAAAAGATTTTGGTAATTACCAGTGCTGTTAATTTAGGACAGCTGTGGCATCAACCTGACACTGGGTGGTGGTCTCATACATTTGTTAGGCTTTGTTAAATAAAATTTTTATGGATTGACAGAAATACAAAAACAACAACATGGAGATATTTTGACACCCATTGTCATCTAGTACATTACTATAGCTGGGATATATTTAATCTAAAACTTTTGATCTACAAAAGTTTTTTACTTTACATAGCCTGAACCAATTTGTCAGAACAAAAACCTTTTTCTATCCACATAATCAAGTTTTTTTTTCACATAGTCAAGAGTTGCTGGTAACAAATAATTGCGTGCAATGTGAAAGGTGTCGTTTAAAGTGACAAACCCACAGAGAATTCTCACCCTACTCTACAAGTTTCTGAGTTCTACAGAGCACAACTAAAATAGGAATGAGTATTAAAGTTGAATTTGTTGGATGGCCCAACACAGAACTTTTTCAATAAGGAGTCATTTTCTACCACAATCATGACATCATCCTGTAAGATGTCATGGTTTTCCCTTGTTCCCCTGTCCCAAAGAACCAAAAACAATTATTAGTACTGTTCAGATTCACCATTTTTGACTTCACTAAAGAGCATAGAACTTTCCAGAAGTTGACCCAGATCAAAATATCCGTACATGTAAAATTTAATCCAGAATCTGAAGAGGATAATGATTTCAAATGATGAATATTTCTATAAGTTGATACTCTCTGATTAGGTTCACGGCAGTTTGAATACCATTTTTAGTTCAGTGATTAGAATGTGCTTTAACTTCTCTGCATATGTTTTTATGGATGTTTTTAACAAGCTAAACTATCCAAATGTAGTTCACCATGTTTTGTACTTATGATGCAATCAGTTCTTGTTTATTTAACTGTTGGAAGTGTTCCAAATGCCATACAAATGCCATTTTTTGCAAAAATTATATGTCTTTACCCAATCCCCACAATAACTCCTGCAATTTCTCAACTCCACTGATTACGAGTCACACCCCAAAAATCGGCTGTTGAAGTGTGACAATCTCACCTATACAGTGTTGTTTCAGTGTTAAAAAGCTTCTTAAAACAAGGTGAGTTAATCAAAAATTGAAGCAATCACTCTTTCGTATCTCAAAAATATCAATTAATACTTGCAAAGGTTCTTAGTGTGAAGTGAATAAGCTGAGAAGCACTAAACAGTGACTTTGTGCCATATTGGTCTTTACTGATGTGGTTTTCTTTTCCAGTTCAGTAGCTGCTCAGTGAGTCATTGCAGGCACGGTGACACATTTTTTATTATGAAGGTGTATTATGGTTCTCTTGGGATCAGGGGTCAAGCACATATAGACTGGGCTCTAGCTGCAGATCAAATAGATAGATATGTATATATATATATAGCAGCTGAAGGAACACAAATATCGATTGATGCATATGCACTCATCTCATGTCACCCTACATCTCTCACACACACATGCATAAACTTGTAAAACATATAAACATATGTATGTATCCACGTACCACACACACACACACAGCAACAGCTAGTAGCAACGATACAAGTCTGTGTATTCGTGTATGTTCTTGTCTTTGTTGTTATGCACCATTTCACAATTCATGCACAGACAGTCAGGGACTCGAGGGATTCTACTGGCACTATTGACCATTTTCCTGTAGAAGCATCTTCAGTACCAACCTTTGACTTTTTTATGAAATGTAAAACGAAAGATCTGTATTTTAAAACCTCCAAATGCCTCCAAAAGCAACAACATTTACATATTGTTAGTATGACTTGAATGTTATTAGTTAGTACAGGAGTTTTTTTTCCCTCTGAAAAATCAGTTTGAGCAGCTAATAAGCCAATCCATCCAATGTGTAACACAGTGATGGAATGCCCATATATGGAACACAAACAGAAGATGATTTAAAGGTGTTTGTGTCCCATCTTTAAACATCATTATACCATTAATAGTGATACCCCAGTGTAATTACTGTAAACAAATGAGACCATGGGTTTGATGATTTGTAGTCTGTATCCCGCTTCATCTTTCAGGGAAACACACAACAGTTGCTCATGTTACCATTTATTTTTTTACAGAAATAAAGACACCAGCAAGACCCTTTTCTGTGTGAAAGAAGACATGTAGTGGATTGTAAACTCATATAAATCTGAAACACTATACGGGATTAATAACAAATGCTAATCAACAGGAATAAATATTCACATCTTTATACACACAAAAAGAGCAATGCATTACTTTAGGCTAGTGTTGCAGCTTTCATGCTTCACCCTTGCAGACTCATTCATCATCAGCTTGGCTTCCATATGACTAGTAATATCCAGTCATAAATGTTCAAGTTAACCATTGTAACCTGGCAGTTTTTCTTGGCTGCACCCAACCAAGAAACACAACACCACACATAAAAACATTACATGTCATTTGTTTTTCTACTTTTGAAAAAGTAGTTCTGCTTCTTTTCCACTCTATGTGCGAACTGTTGACTCACTCCCAATGGAAAAATATGACACCAGTATGGATCTTTACATTTAAACATTAGAAAAAATGCGAATCAAAGGGTTTCCCAAAATATGACAGTACTCCTTTTAGGAGTGAAAAAAGGGAATTTTCTGCAAAATTCAAAGTGTGCAAACACAGTGGCAAGTTCTGAATTCTCTAGAAATACTGAGCTATGTCCACTGTGCTCATCACACCGCAGAATTAGTTACAGTAGCCTGGTGCTACAGCCCATTCCGTAACCAGAAAAAGTCACAGCCAGTTTTTTATAAACATTCATGGAAGCCGTATGCATTTTTATGTGTTTGATGAACAACTCATATCTATTGTAAAGCCAATCCGTTGTCAGTGGATTGGCTTTAAGACTACACAAATGAAACGGCAAACTGAAAGCGGCAAGTGTTGAGCACACCTTCTATTTTGGCTCGTACGTGCAGCAGCACAAAGTGCAAAATATTGGGCTGAAATAGAAATCAGTAATAAATCATATTTTGGTAATTAATTAAGTTACTTAGCCAGTGGTCTTGTCATTCTGACAACAAATGGAAAGAGTCTTCTTGTCTTTCTTTATATTGTTCTCTGAATGGCACCACACACAACATCTCAAATCTGCAATGAGAGGCAGATGGTGTGAGTTCTATTTAATTAATGATGATTGAAATAAATAATTTTCATGAAGCCATTTATGTAATCACATCAATCCAAATAAATTCAGTTTTGTTTCCACTTTATCTCACAGGTCAAAAGAAAAGCAAAATTCCTCTTAAGGTCTGAAACAGATAACAGCATGGTCACCTCATACCTAAAGATGCAACACAACCACCATGGTGTATTGTAGAAATAAAACAAGAGATGCTACCATGATGAAACCTAATCTGACTTTTCCTCACATAGACAGAGGAATGCTGAGTCATAAGGAGCAAGTACAACGTGTGTCGTATTAAATGGGGTTACTTTGAGGCTGCCTGGTTTCATCTGCACATGATATAATAAAGGTAACATAGTGGACAGTCGTGTGTAATGGTAATGCACTCTGGCGCAGCACTTCTCAAATTAGAGGGGGCAGCTTTATCAACATTTGCGTCCTAATGCCTTCAGGTGGCTGCATGGGTTTAATGAACTGAAGGAGAAGCTTTTCACGCTGTATAAAGCCGCTGTAGATGATAGGTACTGTAAGAATCACTTATTCTAATTTATAGACCCTTGCACACTACTTTACTGACTTTCTTGCCTCAAACATAATAAATGTACATGTTTTATATTGATTTAAATGTATCCCCTGGCTGGGGAGTAGTTTATTAGGAATATTTCTTTACATTTTAAGAAATTATTTCATCAGTGCAACAGATGTCATCCAAGTACTTACGCTGCTCGTGTTGTTAAAACTACCAAAGCGGCTACAGACAAATATTGCGTTAAACTGACATCATTTTGAGATGTCTACTCTCAGCGCAAAGACACATTTTCTACTAGAACTCTCTTTGCACTGTCTGATTTGAATGAATCTCCAACCTACTTGTGCCTCTGTGCACCGTGCACTCTGAACCAAAATTCCACACAGATGTGCACAACAAATTTTAAGGTCAGGAAGTTAACAAATTGTTGAAAGTCGTTGGTGGTGATACCATAAAAATGGGGCCAATAGTTTAGGTGCTAGTAGAGCGTCACTAAAGTCATGTTTCTGCAGCCGCAATGTAACTAGTTGCAATTTAAAATCTTCCTATTTGCTGTTCAGACATTAAGAGTTTAGCATGTTGAAATGCAACTATAAATGAATTTGAATTGACTGATTTTCCAGTCTGGTGCCATTAACCATCATAGAAGAACAGATGACATAATTAAAAGGGCGCCAGTCACACTGTTTTTTCTGGAAAACACTTTTGATTTTCTTTCATACTGTAATTTATTTATTTGAGGAACATTACAATTACTAGTCATTGCTCTGCTGTTTTCCTTTTTAGATTTCTCATCTCTTCAGTGGCGTTTCAGTGGGTGTTTAAGTTGCATGTCTCTTGCATGTCATCAATTTGCTTTGTCGGCTCCCGTTGCACATTCGTTTTATTGATACACCAGATTTTCCACAGTGGCTACGAGTAAAAGAGATTTTTGGCAGTCATTTCTTTCCAAATTTCTTTTTTTCCACAAATGTTTTTCTTCTATTTCATCAACTGTAAAATGTAAATGGTCATAGAAACGTGGATATGAATACAAAACAGTCACGGAGGTCAAAAGAAAAAGCAAAATTCCTTATAAGGTCTGAAACAGATAACAGCAGGACATAAAGAAAACTCACTAAGGCTGATATGATCCTTTAATCCTTTACCCTCGGCTGTAGCCTTTGCCCCATTGCAAGGACAAAATCCCATTCCCCTTCTCTATCTTTCCTCCTTCTATCAACATGATGACATCACGCGTGTGTGTTTGTGCATGTGTGTGCGTGTTACACAACCATACCTCTCCTCTTGACTTATTGAAAAAGGAGACTGGCTTCTGAGAGCCCTATGGTGCGTCTGAAGTCCTCTAAGCTGCTGACCTCCTCACATTCAGAGCTGTTCAGTGGATGAGACGCCTTTGGATTCTTTCTCTCTCTCTCTCTCTCGCTCTCTCTCTCTCTCTCTCTCTCTCTCTCTCTCTCTTTACCCTTTTGTTTCAAAACAAGACTGAGGCCAAGCATTGTGGAGAGTATTTAATGCCCCTCGCTCTCTGCCTTTGTCTTTTGCTCTTTTTATCGCCTGCCTATCTCTCACTCTCTCTCGCTGTCACCCATCTCACTAAACCAGGGTGACATGACCAGTCCTGGGTTGCTATGGTGACAGTCCCACTGGTATGGCTGCAGTGGCGTTGGCAGTGTTGAACGGGTCTGCGTATGTGCCTGCAAGTGTGTATCTCTGTTCTCAGGGGTGTGAGTTGCCAAGTGGTGCCAACAGTGTGTGTGTGTTCATCCACCAGCGAATGTGTGTATCCAGATGGGTGACAAATAAAAGGACAAACCAGGGCTTCCTCCTGACCAAAGGTTTTCTAGAGGAGCAGTCGTCATCAATTCAAGCCATTAGTCAACTAATAGTTACGCATTATGAGCATAATTATCTAAATGTGTACGTTTAGGGCAGCTTCAGTGTGTCATTAAGCGAAATTCAACACTACAGCCAGGAATGTACCTTTAAAATATAAATATTACAAGCACATGCACAAAGCAATCACAGCAACAGTGGTAAAAGCAGTAGTGATTCTGAATGTGTCAGTAAAACCAGCAAGAAGACTAAACATTTTGTTAAAATTTGAGCACCTTGTCCTGAGAAACCATTGGACCTTACAACAAATGCTGCCAGTGGACACCCAAAAGGTCTCTTGTGTGTCTCTTTACCTGTGCATGTCATTTTGGGCATGCAAGATAAAAAAATAACAAAAAAACAAACAAAGGTGTGTATTTTCTTAACCAATGAGCTCAACTCAGGCCAGTCCTAGCTCCCAGGCCCACCAATTTTACTGGCAGAAACTCTGTGTTTCCCTGAGTGGCACCTTCTTGGGGTCATCCTTTACTCTCTGAATTGATGCCACCCTTTCCTAAGTGTCTTAGTAAGATGTTGGGCCTTAACATGGTGCCATAGCACCCTTAGTGCATCTCTGGAACATGTACTGAAGGGACGGCACTTCTTATCTTCCAAAGGTTATAGCCTCATTTGGCGTTTTTATGATGGTGGTAGAAAGCTTGACATCTAACACATCAATCTAAAATCTCCGATTGGTGTTCAAATTAGTTGAGATCTGATGAATTTAAATGCCACAGCATGTTACTCACATCATTTTCATACTCATCAAATCATTCAGTGACCTATTGTGCCCTATTGTCATCCTGCAAGAGGCCGCTCTCATCAGAATAGAAATGTTTTAGCATAGGTGATCCCTCAGACCAACTTTGCATTGATTTGCAGTGACCATTCACTCTAAAGGGGACAAGTCGAACAAACAATGCCAGCAAAATGCTCCCCGTAACCACCAGATCCCCTCACTGTAGGGGTCAAGGGTTCAGGTCTGTGCTGACCTTTTGGTATATACCACACATGCACCATTTGTTTAGAATATGGTAAAGAATGCCTCACTTTTTTTTAACATCGCTGTAGGAGTTTATGCACTACAGTCGTAATATAATATCCTCCTTTTTGCAGTTGTTCACAGAATGTTGTTGCGAATAGTCGGATCATGTCCTGCACTGAGATGCTCAGTCACCTGGGGAACAGCTGCTCTGCTGTTTTTCATCACATATCAAACTAATGCACGAGCATCACTGTCGTCAATTGTGTGCTGTTGACCACAATTTCCGACCCTGTTTGCTGATGTCTCTGATACATCTAAATACAAATGTCACTTTAGACCAGCAGTCTGTGTGACTGAAGCTCCTGCTATCCATTCCCCAACAATGAACCTTCTTTCAAAATCCCTTAGATCATTTATTCATGCAAGCTTTATACAAAATCAACTTCAACTGGGCCTAGTCAGTATTTTTCTATATGCCATGCAGCATGACTGGATGTTAAATGTTGAACCACACCATGCATTTGTTTTATTCCTCCACTCGTTCTTTCAAATTTTTCTTTTAATTTGTCACCTGTCTGTAGATGCCCATTTGTGTGTATTTTCTTTCGAAGTGTGTGTGCAGGCGTGTTGCATTGCGGCCTCCTGCAGATGTTCTCTGGCCCCATTGCCTCCTGCCAGCTGCTCCGCCCCCAGAACACATACATACACACACACTCCTCTTAATTAAGAGCCCTGTGCCGTGGTGGGTGACTCAACGGGGGCATGATGGCGCACACATCACAGACACTCTCACCAGAAGTGCTCAGCACAGTGTGTCTATTAGCTGTTTTTTTTTTTTTCGTGTGGGTTGCTGTATGTGGGGAGCTGATCCACTGGCGTTGCCCTTGAAGCCCTGTGGTCGTGATAGTGGTGGTGGTGCTAGGTAAACAAGCAGCTAATCAGGCCTGTGTGTCTCATCCGTAGACTCCACCGGGCACCACAGGCAGCGATACTGACACCAATAGATGCTCTCTCTGTCTTCAGCAGGCACCGAAAGGCAGAGGAGGAGGAAGTTGGGACAGTAGGAAAAGGAGGAGAAGCAGAGAAAACAGCCAAGATTTGGCTAGAGATAGGGGCAAGAGAGTAGGTGGAGTGAATATACTGCGATGAATTAAATCAGGAGGTTGAGCCAGTCAGTAAGGAGGAGGAATAAGAGTGGAGAGGCAACAACATGTGTAGTGACTGTATGTGTCATTTGAGGCTGGGGTTTAATAGGATCTTACTGAACTGAATTCAATATCAAATCCACTTTGCAAAGTTCTAAATTAGGACGGTTTCGGAGATTCAGTTTAGATCTGTGATCAGCTGTTGGATGAGAAGCCTGAAATACGACTAATTTCAGTGGTAGCCACTAATTTATTTAACATCAACATTAACTAAGCAAGCCTCATAAATTTTCACATCTTGTAGTTACAACCTGAAAATGAGCTGAGGAGATATGAGATGTTGAGTGACTGAAATAACAGCTGGATTAGCACGTTTACAACTGAAAGCAATAGTGAGCGGCATCTACAAATGCAGAATACGCTAACATACCCGGCATGTTTTCAACAAGAAAACATTAAATGACATAACAGGAAATATAAAAGGTTTGATATAACCATTTGTTAGAATCAGACCTAAACAAATCTAGCAATTTATGTCAACACAGAACTGGATCCAAAATGCCACTTGGTGGTGTAATGTTGTCCCTGTCTTGTGTTATATATCAGTGTATACTGGATAATAAGTATTTTGCAGGTTAGTGTGTTCAAACAGAGAGCACTGTGTACAAAGGAAAGAACAGAAAAAGAAGCTGTGTTGATGTCAGTGCACAAGGCTACATTAGAACAACACACATCACCAGAGTGGCTCAGTCTTTCTCAGAATGTGATGAAAAATCAGTTTAACAACACTGAGGCTAGATTTCCAAAGCTGCTAGATTATGGCCTATAGTATTATAAACTGTTGTGCAGTGTGGATGGATCCACTACTCAAATCGCCTCTCCTTGTTTAGTTTTTATTTGTCTGATCAATACCTGAAAACTTTTGCATTGTTTATGATGGTAATGTGTTATTAGAGTAAATTGTCTTTTATTAAGTATAATATGATTTCCTACATGTTGAAGAATGCTGCTGTAACATATGTTGTACATTTCTTGTGTACAACATGGTTACTGCTTGGTCAAAGCCAAACAGGTTACATTGCACCTCTTAGTTTGGACATGGACACTGTAGAAGACATGAGCGACATGACATTATGACGGATATAATCGTCTCATTAATAGCCCATGAATAGTGATAATAATAGCCAGTAGTAGATAAGTGTATTATTCTCTGTAGAGACATGTGCTGTTTTTATCTCTGGTGCCTTTCTACTGGCCCTATAAATACCGTGTGTGAATGTTCTAAATTCCAGTCTTTAAAAACTGTCAACCCACCTCTATCCTCACCACATCACACCTGCTGTCCCTCATGGGTTTGTGTGTTTATGTCTTAGAATGAAAGATTAAAATGTAGACATTACTAGCTGATGAAATGTTGGAAGCCTTTTCATTTTTTTTCCTGCACAAATTCATTGATTTTTCTAGTCCAGCTGATGGAAATTTGTACTAGGTTTGCACAGCGTTCAAAAGATTTTTTCTTATATGAAGTTTATAAGAGGGGCAATAAAGTGACCAAGACTTTAAAAGCTGCTACTTGTTTTCCCTCTGTGTGTTTTACATTGTGCCCTCAGTCCCTCCTCTTTAATGTTTGTCTTATTCTCAGCTAGATTTGCCATCCCTTCGTCTTGCTGCGCTCCTTGTTCCTTATTATCCCTTTCTGTTTTTCCCTCTGGTCTCCTTTAACTCATCCGTCTCTGCAATGTCTCAACTCTCTCACTGTTATTGTCTTTCCTTTTCTCCTCTCTTTCTCTCTCTCTCTCTCTCTCCCCCTCCTCTGCTCTGTCATCTCCTCTCCTCTTCTTCCTAACAGACCCGGACACGACAGAACACCACGGATAGTTAATAATTCTCTAATTTCCGCTCTTCACGGTGTGTAGAAGGTGTCGCAGATAACCTGATTTATCAGACGGCTATTAGAATGTGAATCAAGGGTATTAAAGCAATGGACATTAACGTGCACATTGTTTAAACAACGCCACGGGACTAATGGATTTCAAAATGAATTTGTCAACACCGTTCTCAGTGAATATAATTAGTCAAATGAGAGCAAAGCAGTGGAGGAGACCAGAGGAGGAGTTGGGAAGAAACAGTTTAATGGGAAGAAAAGGAAGCCGTGTATATACAGACTATACAGGCTGCATGCAGCGGAAAGCTATGAGGAATTAGATAGATCATAGAATCATACACTGGATTCTCTGACTGTGATATGTGTTGAGTGATTCTCATGGAGATGAATAGGATTACCCGTAGATGTGTCAAATGTGTAAGAAAAACACCTTTTCCCCCGAGGGTCCTCCACTTTATGAAGAATAAACAACTTATTAGACATGCTGAATAATGCCGACTATACATCACTTGAGCCAGGCCATTAAGTTCTGGGACTGACATTCGGTTTTGTTGCCAGCACCTTAATTTTTTCCAGATTTTCAGCATCACATTGAATAAATACGTACAAGCAGAAGGAAGAGAGAGGATGACACAGAGTCAGTGCATTTGTTTGTGGCAAACAAGGAGCGTCATAAAAAAAGAAAACAGTTTGTAGATTACAAAGAAAGTAATAATCAAGGCTTTGTTCTCACTTCTGTTAGTATCAGAAAATCTTAAAGTGTAAGATGTGACGATATTCTGTATTTTTATTATTGTCAACAAATCCTTGGCTGTTTAAGAAAAACTCCTTTTACCTTTTATACCTTTTGTTAAAAATGAAACTGTGTATTTATACTCTCTATTTATGTCCTTAAATGGAATGATTAGGATTTGGCCTCGGAGCTACAAATAAAGAAGGGAAGTTGGGACGTATTTGGAGATGAACTTTTTTAGTTTTTGGTCTTTCTATGAAATTTCTCAACAGAAACAAAAATAGACCTATCATTAATCTTTAAAAAAAGAAAAAAAGAAAAACGACTTTATTTGAATGACATTTGGTGAGAGATTCAGTAAAAAGCACCTACTCTGAAAACCGCTCATTGCCATGCTGTTGAATTATAGAAAGTAAATGGACATTTATAAGGCGATTGTTGAATCTCCTTAAAGGTCTTTTTTTTTTCTTCTTTAAGTGTACATTTGTAAGAATCAAGAGATCTATCAAATCATCACAGCAAATAACTGAAGAAATTTTTCCAGCTCTATTAGATGTGGTAACAGATGCTTTGCTCTTGTAATTAAATTGACTTACGCACATACACAAAAAAAATAATTTTACTGTGTTTGTATTGAGACTATGTTGGTAACAAATTAAATTGTTTTTTTTGTTGTTGTTGTTTTTTAAGTCAGTTTCAATTGAATATGTGCATTTAGACATTGACAAGTGAATTTTATGCTTCAAAGATACAAGAAAAACCAGCCTGGTGCAGAGTGGGGTGGACGAGGGAGACACTTGTTTGCATGTCAAGGGGACGTTTGCACAGTGAGGACAGAATTGTACAAATGTGTTTGAATCAGCAAGTAACCTTATTGTTTTGGGGGGTTTTATGTTTAATTGGAGTATCTTTTTGCTTCACTTTCTTGCCGTGGCTCCACTCTATATCTGCACTCCTGAATCACTATCTGTGCATGTAGGCGTGTGGCACTGTTTGGATTCGCACCCATTTTGAATAACAAGAAATTTGCAGTCATGCATGCACAGTGATTGACAGAAAATGTTTAACTTTCAGGTAAAAAAAAAATTTGCTCATGAATTTCAGAAGTAATAACAGTAATGTAACAGCTGAGAACACACTGAAACCCACACACCATGGAAAGAAGAAAAAAAAAAACAAAGATATTCCTCTAAAGTGGAGATCTCCATTGAAGGAAGCGTTTCAGACTTGAACTTAAAGCTCTGTGTTTGGGTCCACCGCAGGAGGAGAGCTGGCTGCTGGGCAGACAGGGCAGCGGGGTGAGGTGGGGGTGGGCATGTGTGTGTGGTGGGGGGGTGAATGGGTGCCTCTTGAATACTAATGTCCCACTTTAGAAGTCAACCCTCTTCTCCATCCCCACATCTCTTTTGCTCTGTCCCTGTCTCTCCCTGCATCTTTTCTCTCATCTACCTCCTCTCTTTCCTTTCATGTTTTTTGTCACCTCTCCCACTCCTCCCAACAGTCCTTTTCCCCTTCCCCGACCCTTCTTCCAGCTTGCCTTCTCCTCCTCTTCACTCCTTTTCCCCCTGCGGCAGCCCGCTCCAGGCTTTCCATCACCTACACTCCCCCCCCTCATCCTTCTATCTAACTCTCCATCTTGTATCACTCATCAAACTTCCCAAGATCTCTCTCTTTGCTATTCACTTTTTAAACCTCCCCACACGCAGGCACACACACATCCTTGACAAAGCCAGCTAATTACAGGCAAGTGTCCACTCCAGCCCTTCTTAAATACCGAGCTGATTAATGAGACGGAGGTGTAGGGCCAGGAAGTCTCACCCTTAGCGAATGGTGATACACCCCCCCCACCCTTCTCTGCAGCTCTCTTTCACATATACACACCTTTCCTTTTTCTTTTTCACACTTGCATATGCAAATCATCAGCCGTGTGCAGCTTCATTAAAGAAATATTGATATCAGTGTTTTATGACTTACCTCCTCCCTCATGTGTCTTAACCTCTCCCCTTCTTCACCTTTAAGTCTCTGTGGCAGCCTGTTGACTTCTGCTGGGGTTTTTTTTCTTCTTTTTTTGTACAGTAACTTCTGTAGAGGAGAGCTAAGCAGCAAGAGCCAGCTAAAGGGGGGGTGGGGTGGGGGGGTCAGGTGTAGCGGGGGCCTCTTCTGAAGTGATGTCGGCTCATTTTCTCTGCGGTGGCTCAGGCACGACTCACCGTCGGCTCAAAATGGCCTCCGACACATCTCGATGTCTGATTTGTGTGTGTGTTTGACCCTGAGGACCGACGTGAATGCTGCAGGAGCAAGGAGATAGAGTGCAGCTGCTGCCGCTGAATGCTGACACACATGCAGAGCAGAAAACGCACTCACACACACACACACACACACCTGCACAATCACAATCTCGACTGGGTCAGCCAGGTTCAAAGCATTTGTATTCATGGAAGGTTTTGCATTGGCTCCACCACCTACAGTGTTCCATCTAACTGTGGGACGTGGCTTTTTACTTTCGCACTCAGAAGACCTTGGACTGTGTTGGAGTGTGTTTATGGCTGTATTTATGGCAGTATGGTGCTACCTGAGTGAATGCACCTGGCTGAATGCATTTTTCCACTTGTATCATCCTTGAAAATACTTGAGGGTGCTGTGTTTTGATGCTCAAATTGACCCTTGTGACACAGCGGCGCTTCCTGTGCACGTCTCAAGCCTGATCCAAATGCGCCGCTGTCCCTGGAGCAGAAAGAATTTTTCACAATCAGACACATGCATGAACATATACACACAGTCTGATCTTCCATAAGCTGGCAGAAATGCCATAGACAGCGTTGTAAAAAAAAAAAAAAAAAAAGAATTCCGCCACCCTTCTATTTTCCTTTATTAAACTGCATCTTGAACTCTTGAAAATATAGGTTTTACATGATAATTTTATGTCAAAAGCATGAAATGTTATACAGTACCAACTGGTCCTGTGTGAAAAAGTATTTTCCTCCTAGTTATCAGATCTATAAAACTGCATTTATAGATGGCTGCAACAGGACTGGACACACTCAGGCCTGATAGCTACCAGCAATGTGAAGTCAAAACATAACAGCCCATTTCCAAAAGCATGAAGTCAGCTAAAAGGTCTCACCAATAGCACTGTAAAATCAAAAGCATTTCCAGTGACAGTAAGAAGTTGAAAAACGTTAGTCTAGGAATGGTTACAAAGCTGTTTCTGAGGTTGTGTTACTCCATAGAATCCACAGTGATAGGCATGATCTACAGTTGGAGGAGATTTGAGCAACAGAAATACTTCTCAGTAGTGGCTGACTTTCCAAAATTCCTTCAAGAGCACGACTCATCCAGGAAGTCCCCATGATCCACATAAAACATCCAAGAAACTGCAGTCCTCTCTCAGCTCAATAGACATCAGTGCTCATGACACCACTACCCAGAAGGCACTGGGCAAAAGTTGCATCAATGTGAGAAATATGAGGTGAAACGCACAGCTAACCCTCAGTAGCATTTATGCTCGTTTGTATTTTGCCACAGCACACCTCACCGACCCACAAAGCTTTTGGGAGAAAGTTCTGTGGCTGAAAGCAGAAAACAAAAATCCCAATACATCTGCCATAAACCAAACACAGAATTTCACAAGAGAAACATTATACCTACAACAAGCATGGAGGTGGCAGAGCAATGGTAGGAGAATGCTTTGCTGCTTTAGTGCAACTTTCTATAATCAAGGGAAACATGAATTCTGCTCTGAGATAGCAAATCCTGAAGGAGAGTGTTGCGCAGGAGGACCATTATCCCAAGAAAAAGACTAAGTACACATCTGATCGACTCAAAATAAATAAATTTTAATAAAGTTATGTTAGTGGCCTAGTCGAGATCTAGACTCAAACCAGATCAAGATGCTGTGGCAGGTCCCGAAAAAAGCAGTTCATGCTCAGAAACCCTCCAATGTGGCAACAATCAACCAGTTCTGGAGAGAACAGCAGGCCAAAATTCCACCACAGTGCTGTCAGAGATTGATCTCTTGCTATCACATGGGTTTCTTTGCAGTTGTTGCTGCTAAAGGTAACACATCAAGCTTATCTAATTATTTCGTTACGGGGGGATATTTTGTTTTCATACAAAGAATTTAGGTATTAGACAATTTTTTTCACTTAAATAAATACAACTACCATTTAAAATTTGCATTTTGTGTTTACTCAGGTAGCTTTTGTGTTACATTTTGTTTATTAGGAGGTACACAAAAATAGAAGAAATCAAGAGGAGGCCAAATACATTGTCACAGCACTATAACCACACACATCTATATTAAATATACCCTTCATAGCAAAAACTCTTGATAAAATTGTCAATCAACAAGTTCTTCAGTTTAAATAACTGGCTTTACAAGTACTAGTCAGGATTTTGCTTCTCTATCATTTTGCAGAAACAGCTGTCATTAATGTCCTAAGTGATTTTCAAAGGAACACTGACTCAGACAGATTTTTTTACTTGTGTACTATTAGATCTCACCATTACTTTTGACAGTGTTGATCACAAAACTGGGTGAGGCTCACGGGTAAAGTGTTGTCCAGGGTCAGTATCTATTTCCAAGACAGGAATTATTTCATCTTCATCAAGGCCTGCATGGTTACACTTCCTTGTAACAGGGTGACACAACAGATGTGTAGCGGTTGTTATTATCCAAGCGGACTACTTTCTAGTCTGCTTGGAGGACACGCTCCATGCATGTAAAATACATATTCCACGCATGTGCACAATGAATTATATCAAAATGGCCTATTTGGGGTTCCAGCACATGCACAGTCGATACCACTGCAGTGTAACATAAACATGTCACAAAAAGTTGTAGGGTACGCAGACGTCCGCACAGAGCTTTGCATTCACCCTGAAATTAAAACCTTACCTCTATTTGTAGCGGACCATGGCATACCTGCAGAAGTCCATCTATCCATCATCTATACACCGCATAATCCTCACTGCGGTCATGGGGGGGCTGGAGCCTATCCCAGCTGACTTAGGGCAAAGGCAGGGGACACCCTGGGCAGGTCTCCAGTCTATCACAGGGCTACACTAAGAGACAGACAACCAAGCACACTCACATTCACACCTATGAACAATTTAGAATCACTTTGGACTGTGTGGAGGAAGCCAGAGAACCAGAACCCGGAAAGAACCCACGCTGCATGGGGAGAACATGTGCAAACTCCATGCAGAAAGATCCCGGGTGTCCTCACAGGAAGGCGAACCGGCGATCTTCTAGCTGCGAGGCAACGATGCTAACCACCATGCCTCCTTGCAGCCCACCTGCAGAAGGGAAAAGTATAAAAACTAGCCTTAGCTATTTCACAACCAAGCGGGTCAGTGTGTTCTGTGGAGTACCACATGGATCTATACTTAGCCTTCTTCTATTGAACAATTGTCCCATTGATATGCTTTGAAAGTTTAATGAGAAAATTTATGAGGTGATGTTCCAAAAAAGATCTTTTGCTAAGACAAAGCTGGCCAGAAATGTTGTCTTGGATTTTAGTCAAAATTTTTAACATCTAGCATCAGTTACAGCATTAAAAAGTATTGATTTATGGGATTTATACTGCAGCAGGATAACTAAAGCATGTCCAAAATACAGCTTCCACATTTGTAACCAAAACAAAACAGATTCTAAAGTCCCTGTATTAACCACATTACAAGGAAGACAGAAAAAATATTTTTAAAATAGTCCAAAAATCTGCTTTCATTTTTCAGTTTATTAACAGACTGATAATGTCATTTTAATGTTTAAATTCGTTTGTTTTTTTCAATCCTTATTTATTTGTAAAGCACTTTAAACTACCATTGAGTAAAAAATACAATTGGTAATTTGCTTTGCCTTTGCCTGTTATCACAGTGATTTCCTCCATCACACCACATGCCACTGTTGTGGGTGTCTCACACTTGTACTTATGATAGTGACACTCTCAGTCTAAGGGGGGTTTAGGTGCAGATCTTATACTTCCAGTCATCCTTCCCCTCCCTCTGTTGTTTCCATTCTGTCCTCCTCCCTCCATCCTTTGCTCACTTGTTACTTTGTTCCCTTCTGAACAGCTTGACGTTAATTCCCAAAGATGTCTCCATCACAAACTTGCAGAAGTGACAGTGTCAGCTTTAAACTCTGATGTGACTCTGTGTGATTGTCTTTGTGTGAGGGTCTGACACACACAGACAGAAGCACAGGCACATGCATGAATGCACACTAAGCCGTCTGTCTTATAATTGAGCTGAAACAAATATGAACTCTTAATAAAGCAGACTACTTTGCCTCCTGCAGACAAGCAATTCTTTTTGCATGCAGTAGCAACAGCGATCCAGCGCTTTTAGAGCTGCGTCTTTAGATTGGAAGCAATGTCCATTCCAACAGGACATTTAGTTTCATGCTCATTTAAGCTTTATGAGATTACTCTAATCTTGAAAGCTCTAAAGGGATTTCTAAAAACATATTTTCTTACGTACCTTTAGTGTTATGGAACTGTTTGTCATTTGTATTTGGATAAATCTCTTCCTTGACATATTCTTATTAACCTATTTTGTTTACATACATTTTAAATTGACTCGAACAGAAAGAAATGCTGTAAAAATTACAATGTATCATAGTATTGTAAAACTAGATGTGTTTGTGTTTGTGTGCGTGTGTGTTCTGTAGTTTATTTACAGTTTGTTTTTTGATATAGACACACACACACACACACATACACATATATATAGTGAGAGAGAGAACAAAGTGAAGACAGAAAGAGGACAGGATGTATTATAGCGGGTCTATGTCAACAATGTCTCTAATAACATAAGTAAGCTTAATAGCCAAATAAAATGCATGCTATTTCTCAAATGTTGTTCAACATTTTTAAGTAACTCTTGATTCAAATAAAAGATGTTAACAGGAGTATCTTAGAGATTTGAAAGCAATGAGGTTCTGAACTATAAATAACAGACGATGGAGTAAAAATGCTGGTGTTTTGAAACTCTGTTTCACTAACGATGGAGGTGAGGGGACCTGGAAAAGACACGTTGTGACTCTTTTATTCCATATGAAGACAATATATTGACCAATAGTATTTCTAAACACACCTCAAACTTTAAATCAGAGTCTACAAAAACCTGCTCAACATCCTTGCTTGGCCTTGTGTTCGGAGTGGAGAGCCAAATTGGCTCCGGCAAGAAGGAAAGTTGGCCAGAGAGCTCCTTCTCTTGCTCCCTTGAGAATCAAAAACTAAAAATCAATAAATAAAAAAAAAAACTTCACAGCTTTGTGATTGTTGATAAAAAAAAAAAAGAAAAAGAAAAACTGTCAACTGGTGCTACATTTCCTAGCCTTTCCTTACACCAAAACACACTTGCTATAAACATGAAACGCACTAGTCTGACAAAATAAGCTTTACTCTGCATCTCAGTGAAAGGAGTTTCTCTCTTTACTTTTTTTTTTTTTGCCTCAGTTCATTTTTCGACGATGAATGTGGGATGTGATTGAAAGCAGCTAAAATAAGGCAACTTTCATGCTCATAAAATTCTGTTTTTCCAATGCAGTTTGGGCTAAATTCGCAGGAAAATCAGTGTATATTAAAACTGAAACTGAAACTGAAACTGTTCCTCAACTTCGCAACTGAATCTTAACAATGCCTGGAACCCAAAGTGTGCTTCCAGCATAGTGGTGCATTCCAACAAATACAGTTGGCTGTAAGTGAGGTTCTGGTTTGAGGTAAAGCTCATTTCTGGCAGGTGAAAAGAAATGACTGGTGGCACCATTTGTCATGGTAGTAGCACACAGCTATCTACAGCTGTCTAAAACCAAGAGTGGACAATGACTGCAGCAGAGGGAATTTGGCACTCGAATTTGGGGATAAATGCAGAAACCAAAAAAATAAATAAAATTTGCTTGAAAACAAATTGCCTGTGAAATACAAAAGCAAGAATAAGCAAGAAATTGTCCATAGATGATGGTGAAAGAGTCGCTGAAGGAGAGGTAGTGTGTCTGAGGCAAGAAAACACATTTTTTTAAAAAAAAGGGGGTGCACGAGGAGACAATAAAGCATCAGCGCGTATGTATAGAACATAGCAGGTTGACCTGGCGTGGCATGGCTCAGCATGGCACAGTATGGCAGGCTCCAATGAGGCTTCACCCACCCAGGGCTCCATCCCGCCTGAGCACAACACAATCAGGCCTCAACAGCGAAACCGACTGCAGGTTGCCATGACAACCCGGAGCCACTGCCTGCATGGGACAAAGGCTGGCAGGTCCTGTGTGTGTGCGTGATTGAGAGACAGCGAGTGAGTGATGTGTGGCAGAGCAGGCGCGGCCCTCCTGGGGCCCTCATTCGTTTGTCTCTCGCTGAGACCACAGGAGCCCTGATGCAGCAGAGATGGAGGTGGTGGTGGTGGCGGCGGAGGTTGGGGGTGAGGAAAGGGGGAGCAAGTGGAGGGGGCAAGCCAGAGAGAGGCAACTAATGTGAAAAAAAAAAAAAAAAGAAGATGATGCAGAGATGCAGGGAAAAGGTACAGAATGGGAGGGAAGAAAATAAGAAATGAAAAGAATGGCATTATAAATAGAATGAATTTCGGGGGATTTGGATTATTCTGTATCCACTTGTTCATTCATTCAACTATTAGTCATGTACAATACCGTGTAGAGCAAAACATGAATCTTGACAAAACTTGATTTAAGAAAAAAATAGACTTGCAGCTACACTCTGGCAAATTAATTGCACCAATTAGTGGGGCACTCAAAATTCACAGTTTTAATAACCTGTCTACCACACAGTAAGTTTAAATGACTTCGAACAGCACTGCTCCCATGGTTCTATGAAACGCAATAAAACGACAAGAACACTTAGGCATTACTGAACGCACAAAACATTAAAAACATGCAATCGATCCTTAAACATATTTGGTTTGAGCATGAAACGTGTTTTGGTTCCTCCTGTACACAGATAAATTCTGCTATCTAAGCGCCTTGACTGCACGAAATCTCACTCTCTTTCTTTTTCCCTCTACGCTGTGGTCACAGAATGCTACATCCTTTTAATCTTTTTGTTAATATTGTCAGACGGACAATATTACGTGAACTTTTCTCACTTGTTTACCTCAGAGGGTCACAGTAATTTGTGGTCCTGTCTATTCAGCATTCTCCCTGTATTGCTTCCCGTAGGATTATATTGTGTGTCCACCATCGTTTATTATCTACACCACCAACTGTAGAAGTCAGCACATAGACGGAAACGATCTTAAATCCAGAGATGACTCAATTGGTGTCAAAGTGCTTCATAGAAATGAGTCATAACGTGAGCCTGTGGTCTGAACATACAGTATGTACAAACTATCGCTTCAGGGCTAAAAGTGAAAACTGTGGAGAATAGTAAGCACCTGGCACTTATGTATATTGATTGATTCAGAAACTGAACTTTGATCTTATCACTGAGGCAATACGCAAAATGTGCAACAAAGTATGTATTTTCTGATTGTATTTTATTTTTATTTTGATACAAGTTGCTGGTTGTGTTTTACAAAAGCATCTAGTCATCTCATTGATTTGTTGGTGTTGTAGTTTTATTGTGTTTTCAATACAAATCGTTGACGTGGAGAAATCTCCTCTCATATATGTTTTTTAGCAGAAAAACCACATGGAAAGCTAAGTTTATTATAGCAAATCCAACTTAATTTTGCTTTGCATTTCAGGTGTCGATCACACAAACAAGGACCTGAAGAAGAACTTTGTGAGTAAACTTCAATTCAGTTTGCCTTAAATGAATCTGAACGCTATCTTGAATGGATCTCAGAGATGGTTATGGAACATTATTTATAATTTCATCGTCTTTCTACAAGATCATAGTTTGTAGTCTCACTGCTGTTGGGTTACATAAACCTATTTGGATTTTCATTCTACTGAAATCTGTGTATTGACTTTCTCTTAATTGCCTCGCTACTCTATTGCTTAAAACCCAAGACAATAAAAGTTGCACACGGTGATAAAACTGTTAGGCTGGTGTTACACTGGCTAGCCATAAAGCATATGTGAAGTGGCAGTGTTGCTCCTGCCTTGTCATTTATAATCCTATAGGCAGTTTGAAGCTTGCAGGCCAACTTGTACTTTGTCAGAGCAGATTGTCTGGCATGGATAAGCCTGGCTGCAGAGAGAGAGAGAGAGAGATACATAATTGCTCTTGTACAGTTTGCTGCCAAGACATCCTCCTCGCGTTATGCCTATATACACTGGCAAACAAGTCATTCAAACATGTTCACTTTTATGAGACACGCACATAAACCACACAACACACACAGAGGCTTCTCCTCAGTGACAGTGATTGCCGTCAGTCAGAAGAAATATGTTGACAGACTAATTCAAGTGGCCGTATCAAGAGTTTTTCACAAGATTCCTTCATTTCCTGTCATGTCACTCTGATGCTTTGTGCCGAGAGTTACGTCGTCTTACGTTGTGATCCATTTGTTTTCTGTCTGGCTGTTACAGGAGGCCCTCGCCAGTTTTGACCTGCGTGCGTCACATGGTCTGTCTCATGATCCCATGCCTGTCAGAAATCAGGAGAACAGGTAATGGCGGCTGTCCTTTTGTTGTTTTCATGGGAGACTCAATGAAAGGACTGATTTTATTCAGCCATTCCAAAATCATGCGCAAAAGTGTAAGAAATGGATTAAACAGTGTATCTGCTCCAATGTGAGATGCAAACATGTAACTGAAGCAGCAAAAACGAATCACTTCAAACTTGCTTGATTGTCAACAACTAGTGGTTCAGAATTTATGGTCACTGGTTGGAATTAAAAATCCTGCTTTTATCTACCTCTGACTGAAATCAAAGATTGTTTTAAAAATGATGAGCAACTTTGACTAGTAAAGTTGCTGTTATCATCGTAAACATGTCTGGGTTTTATGAGGTTAACTCGTAACTAAGGGTTGAACAAAGAGCAGGGAATTAGATCATCAAATGATGTTACCCAACATCAACATATAATGTCAAGGTTAAAATTTAAAATTAGATTGAAGGTTTTGAAATGTTGCTATAAATAAACAGTTGTACGTGTCTGGTATAAAGCTCAAAATTATAGTGTTTTTGGTTAGAAATCTGCAGCAAAAATGCCTTCCTTGTTTTGATTTGCAGTTTCCACTATCTTAGTGTCTCTCAATGTGTACCACTCTTATAATCAGAATGTACTGTGCATAATTATCTGTCCTGACATAATTATGGTGTGTGCTCAGGTCAAAACATCCAAAAAAAGAAAACTCTCATCTCTGCCTATTTAGTCCCAGTATGTGGCTAACAACTTATTCCCCCTCTGTTTCAGTCACGGCACCCATTGTGCAGGGGAAGTTGCCATGGAGGCCAACAACTCCTACTGTGGTGTGGGCATTGCCTTCAATGCCAGGATCGGAGGTGAGGAAAACAATACAGCCTTATAGAGACAGTGGGAGGCAGTGCATTGTGGGTGTATTGCATTGGCAAAGACTACGACATGGCATTAGAAGCATTTTCAAGAACACTCGGTTCAATGATGCATTAATATTATTATACTCTATGCACTGCATGACAGTGCAGTAAAATACAAAAAGTTTTCTACTTTGTTTATACTGTAATAAAGTGGCTGTAATCTGGATAGTGGAAGCCAAACATGAACATTGCCTTAATAAAAAACGGTATTATTTTTTCATGCAGAACACTTTATTGTGGTCGACTGCATTAAAGCAAACAGCCTGTATCTATAAAACCAACAGGCTTATAACAGATCTGCTTCACACTTACAGGGTCTTACTTACTTTATTATACAACTATTGAACAAAATATATTAATGAAACAATAAAAAAAAAATCTTATTCATGTTTGCTTGTTCAAAAACCCAAAAATTCCCACTGCAGCAGCTACTTTTTCATGCTGAGCAAAAACCTGCGTTCTACAGTTTGGTATGTCATTGCAAAGTGTGTTTAATCAAAGGGTTGATGTCATCTTTCATTTGGATGAAAATTATAATTTTATGGCTTGTTAGCTGTAAGCATTCTAAAATTTGGCAGAAAATCATAGAAAATATTTGCTCTGTGATTTGCCTTGTTTGCTGCGGTGGCAAATGGTAGCAGAAAATAGCTTCTTCAACTATACGGAAGTTTCGAGGCTTCACTAAGGATTGGAAGTCATATGTCTGTAACAAAATCTTTGAGGTGGAGTTTTGGTTGTAGGCAGTAATCAGGACGACTTCTTGAATAAGAAAGACGGAGATATAATTTGTATTTTGTACATTCGCTGTGTGTATATGGCTTTCGGTTTGTGTAAATATGACACACTACATGGTGACTGGCTGCTATTGAGCCGTGCTGACCCTCTTTAACAGCTCGTTTTTTTTCCGTGGGAGCTTCAGTAATGGCTTTTTTAGTGTTGGTTGTAACATTGGTGAGGGATGAATGAACCGAATGCACAAGATAGCCCATTTTCTCTTATGAAATCAAAGATTTTATAGGATATACTAAGAGTGCTGTAACCCCAAGTTAATGAGGAGTATATGATATGTTTGAATAAGAAAATGTCCTGCCTCACTCAGATCTGAACGCCTTAAACCCAATTTAATACAGTGATGTCATGAACGTGAAACATGGGAAGAGGAATCCTTTGGTTGAACTGTGACATTTGAACTCTGCTCTCTGATCTTTAATCCCTGACCCTCCCTCATTTGTCACAGGCTGATGAGAGTCTATTTCTGAATTGGCAAAAAGAAAAAAGAAAAAAACAGTTCATGAGGCAAGGCCAGGAATCTCTTTCCACAGTTAGTTTCAATTCTACCTTATTGGGTCTATTTTATCCTGACTCATAAACAGAGTCTGGCAGAAAGGAGATGAAGGGGCAAGACCCCACATGAAAGATGCATGTTGAACTACTGGGTGCTGTTGAGATCTGTGCTTGCTGTCTGACAGTCAGGGCTTTCGCCTCTGTGTTTTCTTCATAAATTTACTTGAAATTCGTAGTGAATTCGCCGGTCTTCTTCGATGTTTGTAAATGTATGCTAAATTATACTGAATGTATGTATGACTGTCACTCAAAATTAGCTGTATTTTTATTTGAGATACATTGTTTTGCATTGCAAACAGATAAGAGTAGACAGTTAAAGATGAAAAAGATGAATTGAATAACACCATTGAAGTGTACATTGCACAGACTTGGGCATGTTTTTCTCTACATAAACCACTTGTAGATGCAATAGTAGATGCTGAATTAACTTTGTCTTTATGCCTACTTGTATTAAATTATGCGTTTCCTTAGTTGTGCTGGAGTGTGGTGATGCCAGTGGTACTGCAGTTTTGGTCCTATGAAAGAGTGCCAGCTGCATGGTCAGCTTCTCGCCTGCTCTGACCATGTCATGGCTCTGCATACAAGGAGACACCCATAGAGGAGTCACACATTTATGATGTGATTTTCTACCAGCTGAGTGTGATCACGCAGGAAAAAAAAAGGTCTCGAACAGTTATGGCATAACGGCATAGCTGGAATAAAGAAGAACAAGTGATTCTTAGCAGCTCTGTAATCCACAGCCATCCTTTCCTTTACTCTGACTTCTCCTCACAGCCATCTGAAGGCAGCAGTTATCTGTTACATCTGCAGGCTTTAATTGGAGTGATGTTGTGCACTGTCAAGCCACAATTACACACAGCGAATCTGCTGGTTACATTTTGTGCGGCAATCTGCAGACCGCTTTACTGAAAATAACCACAGAAGCCTTTATGCACGTGTGACGTTCATTTTGATTAATTATTGTTGGCTCTTCTGTAAATCAACAGGTGTGTTAGACGCTGAGACATTGAAAGCAGTTCTCACAGTTCCATGAACAATCAGAAATTTGACATTTCAGATTAAACTTTCTCACTATGCTAACAACTTATTCAGGATGTTGGCAGCTTTCAGTCCTTCCAAAACACTGAGTAACAAGGGCAACACAGCTTTGCAGTGCTTTTTTTAGGAGGTTGGTCAAATTATGGACTTTTTAAATCATAATACAGGTAATCATGTCACGGTGATGACCAGCATGATGTGATAGAGTTCATTTGTTTGAAATCTTATTGCAGTGTACCCAGGAAACCAAAGAGTGTTATTTTAAAAATGCCATTTATTTGTGGATCATTACCAGAATTATGTCAAAATATAAAGATTAAAGAGGCAACTGTTAAATTCTTCTAAAGCTTTTTCAAAAATAAATAAATACAACTTGATTGCACTTGACTGCGATCTGTGTCGCACCGCAGGGTTCACAAAAATAGAGCCTTTTATTTCATTTTTTTCATTTTTGAAGGAAGCTGTTTTCAGCAAATAGGTCTAAAAGCTGGTCTGACACTAATTGTCAAGCACTAAACAGCAGCCAGACAAAGTTAGTGATTAACCATAGTGGTGCATTTAGCTGCTAAAAGGCAGACAAAACAACACAGCAGAACTGAGAATATAGTGACTATTGGATTTGGACATAAGATGCGAATAAATGATACTGTTTCTCTACATCTGCTGGACGTGTAAATAGCCAGCTGTTAGCTAACAGCTTTGTCACGTCAACTTAAAAGTTGTCAGTTATTGCGAGGGGTTAAATCAGTAGGTGCAGTTGAAACCACTGCAGATGATGCGCTGCGATTGCTGGTTATATAAAAACATAGCTGAGTCCATACACGATTCTCTGTTTAACCACCTCCTTCCTCTGTTTGGGCAGATTCTTTTGATTAATCTTTCAAGAAAACTTCAACAGATTTTTATTTTTTTTTTACACACTTCTTTTTACAAACGTTGTCCTGGAGTTGCCCTCGGAATCAGACCAAAACAGGCAATAGACACACTGTTGGTGTTACAGGCATCTGAAGCCCAAATCTTTCCACTTTTGACTCGTGTCTGCTCTGTCTTCATTGGTGGGGGTTTTGGTAAAAGCTGCTGTAGCCCAAAGTCCAGCCTCTTCTCAGCAGTGGACTGATAAAATGTTGCATAATGTGAAGCAATATGTACTTCCTCCCATGTATCATGTGCATACTGGGGTGGTATTTCGGCTGCCATCCTCAACTTTGATAATATAGAGTGACACCTTCTAGGCTCCTCTAAGGTGAAAGGAAAAAAATACTGAAATTTCTCTCTCTGTCGTTAACAGATTTTACATTATAGCATTGCATGGTAACACAGGCTTCTGCAGCCATAGTTATTTTGCAGGTATTGTGAGCAGCACTGGCCCTGCATTTAATGATTCGCCCACTACAAATGAGCATAATGCAATAATATTTTATATGTTTTTGTTTTTTTTAACCGTTATGCAAATTACTTTCATACACATTCACAGCAAAACTATCTAGATTCAGTTAACCTTTGATATTTTCATTGCAATGACTAGCAATGGACAGCTGCAAAGGAATATAAATATAGCAAGAGTCAGATAGCGAGACAGACAGTAAAGAAATTCACACGGTGAGAGAAAACAGAGATATAGCTAAGAAGCAGACGCAGAGACAGTCTGAGAGCAATAAAGAGGCAGACAGACACTGATAAAATAGGCAGAAATAACACCCAACAACAGTGTAACAATGAGTAACCGGCAGAGAAAAACACAGAAGACAGCTGGAACAGACTCTACTACAGTACAGGCCAGATGCTGTAAGTGTGCTTACAATATGTTTCTGATGCATTTACACCTCAAGTGTTGTGCCTCAGGTTTTTTCTGGTTTGAATGTCACATTAACTTATGCATAAATACAGAAGAGAATCTTTACTTTTCCGATTTGTGTAAATATGTCAAACTACAGCACCAGAATGCAGTATTTTTGAAAAGTATAAAAACTGTAAAGTTTTGTTGCGCTTCCCCCACAAGCCTCCCTCCAAACTCTGATCTCTGTGACCTTTTCAATGTCCAGGTATCCGCTTGTTGGATGGCTCTGTCACTGATGCCATGGAGGCCACAGCTCTGACCTTCAACATCCACTTCATCGACATCTACGTCTGCAGTTGGGGCCCGAGGGACGACGGGGCCGAGATGGACGGGCCGCACAGCCTGACAGAGCGAGCCCTCCGGCTAGGAACTCACAAGGCACAGCTTTCATCTCCAAGTTCACACTGCTGTCTGTCAGATGTAAAGCCGACAGTCACACTGTCAGTGGAGCCGAGATTGGAAGGACAAAATGTCGAGTGTTCAGATTTCATAGCCAGATTTAAATTCCCGTTTCCTTATTTATTAATAGCTTACGAAATGTACGTTCATGACACGTGGTAGGTTAGAGGGAGACTTTAGCCATTGTATTGGCCCGTTTCCCATCATATAGTTTGAGGTACTAAGTAATCACTGAGTAACTTAGTATCAGTAAGCAATCTGAGAAGCTGAATCAAAAACTTAAAGTCTCTTTTATGCAATCATGTTTGCTTTTTCAGTGCCTCTAAAGCAAAGTGGAAAAAGTCAAAATAGTCCAATGAAGGATTTAAAAAGGGACAACACTCTGTCAGACATCATTTTAGCACAGAAAAACAACAACGGAGAGTCATAGTGTTCTTCTTTGTGTTTGCTGTGAAGGAGATTGAAAATCCAGAGTGCCTGTCACCAAGGAAACGATCTATTGCGTGTTTTATGGTAACTAAATCAAAATTTATCCAGATGAATTCTAAGAATTCTCCTTATGTTGGTTTTTTAAGTTTGTTTGGAAGTTTAGGAGCATAAAGTTTAGTTTTAATGAACAGCCCAAGAAATGTCCAGCCCTTGACCTAATATTTATTCTAGTGGCACAGTGGGCCATCCTACAGTCCTACTGTTTCACTGTTTCACTTTTTTGGGCCATTAACCAAGAGACAGGAGCAAAATTTATGCACTGAGATTAACTCTGTCAACTGTGATGATTTAAGAACTATCCCTAATTATGATCAGAAGGTAAGAAGAGTTGTAGATTCTTGACTGTATAATGTTTTATTAGAGCTAAACTTTGAACTCGGTTCCACTAGTTAGGTGTAGGAAAGGTTTGTGAGTCCCTTACAGAACCCAAAACGTAAATGGGTTAAGAGGAGCACCCTACCAGTTTAGGAGTTTAGAGAACATATTGTATGTTACTGCTACATTCCCAGTTTCCAGTTCGAGTCTGAATGAGGCCATTTGTTTACAATCTTTCCACTCATGTCTGTCAAATCTCTACCTTTCTAAAAAAGAGCATAAAATTCTCCCAACCTGCTGACTGTCTGCTTTTTTAAAAATCCCAATAAAGCCTGATATTTAAGTTCTTTGTTTTCAAGATCAAGTGACGATTAGAACAAAGAAATGTATGTATTTTTTCTAGAGTTTAGTCACATAAAAACACCAAAAAGAGGAACCTAAATTAAATTAAGTTAAAATGTTGTTTTTATGTAAAAAGTATGTTAAGAAAAAGTGAATCATTCCATCTTCAAGTGACTCAAGTGACCAATAAAGAATTTGCCCAGTATCAATGCTTTGCTGAAACACTCAATAGGTTCTTGATTTTTAACACATTGCACAGTTTAATTGTCTCCCTTTTGTTCCTGGTGTAAATATATGTTGCTCATTAGTATTGGATGTCTAAAATGCTCTGCTGATCACTAAACATTCTGTAATCCACTTGTGTTCTTCGGTTTGACATCCCTCTGTTTGTGTTTTCAGGGCCGGAGTGGGAAGGGCAGCATCTTTGTGTGGGCGGCAGGTAATGGTGGAATGCAGCACGACCACTGCGGCGCAGACGGTTATGTTAACTCCATCTACAACATTGCCATCGGCGCTGTCACTCAATCCGGAAAGCCCACCTACTTTGGCGAGCCCTGTCCCGGAGTGATGGCCGTCACGCTGACAGGGGCCAGCGTAGGAGGCTCACTACCTTTGGTTAGTGTGTGTGTGTGTACCGCCTAACACATCTAACAACAGTGTTTATCATTAATGAGTGCGTATGTGTGTGTGCCAGCAGCCCTGCTCTTTGGCTCCTGCGAGCTGTGTGGAGCCTGTTAAAGAGCAGCCACTGGTGTGATATTTATAGAGGCCTGCCAAATGACCTAGGTGACTGCTGGGCACACACACATAGACACACAGAAGCAAACGAGTGTTAATTGGAGGTAAAGCGTGGTTGTAGTGGCTGAGAAAGAGAGAAAGAAGCCAAGGTGTTGATGGCGGAGGTAACACTGAAAAGCCAAGAAGAAGCGCAGCACCAGCTCCAGGGTTACAGAAACAGAAAGGCCATTTTTATAAGTGTGATATCACCTTCATCTGCTGGGGTCCCTGCCCTTTTCCACCTCACACTAGGAGGTGGGTAAACCAGACACAAGTTGTTTTTTTTAATTATCATTGCCGTAAAATTGTGTTGATGTGTTCTAATGACAGAAAGAGCTGCTGCTGATACAGTAGCTGTTACATTGTGTGAACACTGCTGGCTTTGTTGAAGAGCAGGAAAGCTTGTCTGCACCTTCCCTTTTAGTGTATACACTGATGTGACATCTATATTATATCTGATTTGGGTTTCCTCCAGGTGACTGTGACCAACATTGGTGACGGGTGTGTCACCTACTTTCCAGGAACATCCAGTGCTGCTCCGATCGCTGCAGGGATTCTGGCTCTCGCCTTAGAAGTAAAGTGAGTGTCTCTCTGTCCAATATTATGATACACCAGTAATGCTGTACCAACACCTATTGTCAGTCTGAGGGGCTTCAGTCTGTAACTTGTGGTGTTTACTTTGATTTCTTGTCATAGTTGTGATGACTATTTTTTTTGCCAGTGGCATTGTCGTGTATTATATTTTCTTATATTTAAGATGACTTGCTTATAAACTCCCTGAGTGTGTCCCACCTCACCAGCTCTGACTATATCAGAGGTCATTTTCCCATCAGCTTTTCAGTGGCTACAATATTCACTGTTAGAAAATATGATTTAATGCAGGAAAACAGATGGCAAAGCTGGTCAGTCAGTCACTTTGGTCAAAATATCTCAAAAACTATTGGATAGATTGCACTGACATTTACCATTCCTGCTGCCCTTATGGTCAATCCTAATGACTGAAGTGATTTTGCTGATCTTTCCTCTGGCACCACCAGCAGGTCAAAGTTTTCACTTGTCCAGGGAAATATCTCAACATCTACGTGATGAATTAGCACAAAATTTTGGACAGACATTCATTGTTCCCCATCGATATTTTCTCAGGACTTTGTTGACCCCTTTATTTTACCTTCAGGTCAAGTTTCCATTTGTTCAATACTAATAATGACATCGCCAACACCCTTTACTTTGTGTTAAATGCTAATTAGCAAATGTTAGCATGCTATTACACTAAACTAAGATGGTGAACACTGTAAATATTATAACTGATAAACAGCAGTGTGTAAATATTGTTACTGTGAGCATGTTAACATGCTGACATTAGCATCAAGACTAAATGTATCTATTCACAGCCTCAGAGCGCTGCAAGTGGCATTGTAGTCTTATTTCATTTTGCTTCTTTGAACATGTGCAGTTGCCAGAAAATCTGAAAAACGTAGATCCACTAGTGCTGGTCTCTGTTGTAGGTCAGTCCAGCAGATTGAATAGTCTGTTTTTCTGTTGATTGTTATTGCAATCACCAAGCAAACCTTTTTGTACAAAACTTCAAAAAATCAGAGTTTCTGGAAGTTCAGAGTTCTTGTTTATTTCATCCAGCACTACAAAAACTAAGAGTAAACCAGACAATTACTTAATTTTTCAGATTATAAAAGATTAATTTTCAGTCAACTATCTAATCATCTAATAAAGTAACTGATTATTTTGATCACAAAACCAGACATAAAAAGACAGACGAATTTTTTAACATTAAAATTCTGCACCTTGCGCCTTGAGCCTCTCCCACTTTGTTTCTCTCCATTTGTTTTTTTGTCACTCCTTCGATGTAGATCATCATTTTCTCCTACCCTTTTCTTTCCGCCTTTGTTTAAATCTGCAAATATATCTCCTCACTCTTTTTTCCTTCTCTTCCTCCTTTGTCTTGTCTGCCACTTCCTACCATTTCCCAAGCCCCCGTTTTCCTCATCGCTCTTAACTCGCCAGCTGTCGGTGTGGCCTCGGGCCTGGTGTTTTGTGGTGGTATCAGCGACGTCTACGCCTCCTTCATGTTATGGATGGTACTAGAGGCCGGCTTTACTGCTCCAGCTGTCATGCAGCAGCGTTCTCAGTCTCAGTCGCTTGGCTGTAAAATGGAGCGCGGGTCCCCTGGGCGAGGCGACTCCCAGGACATTACTGTTAAAGGCTTTGTCGTGACCCGCTGCTACTGACTAAACTATATATCACCTCTCTCACTCACACCGCCAGCATTCTGCTCACGTCTTTATGGAGCTGGGCTCGCTCTCTCTCTCTCTGTCTGTATATCTCTCTGGGTCTCTCTCGCCCTTTCTCTCTTTCTCACACTTGCTCATTCTGTGTTTCACTCTTTCACACAAACACACACATTTATATATTCTGCCATACTCTTTCTTACACATGTGAACCTGGAGTTTTTTTTTTCTTTTAACCCCATTCAGTAGAAACAGCCTACCTCTTGTGCAGCATCCACAACACCTAAGCCCTGATATATACAGACATGAGGGTGCATTTAAGAATAGCGTTAAATATAATATGAACTTTCACAGATGTTACCTGGTGACTCTAGAGACTCTCCAACAGTTTTTTTTTTCAGCAATATTATCAGATGAAACAAATTAGCCTTTGACCCATGTTAACATTCCAAAAATGAATGCCAGGAGTTCCTTTTGCCAACTTGTGATTTGTGCCAATGTATGATGCCAATAAAATGTTTATGAAATTCTATTTTGTACTTTTTCTGAATAAGCATTGAGTTCATAATTAAACATTCATATAAAGTAATATCGGGTTAAAAGAGCGGTTGAGTTTCAAGGAAAGATTAAATATCTTTAAGATTCAAGCATAATTCTTCATTATTTCAACTGGCATATTTCCTATTAATATGGCTGCTGTGTCTCTATGGGTCATGCTAACTTTGTAAGCTTCACCTCTACTGTAGAGATTTGGGGACACAAGGAGTCGCACAGCATGCAAATGGGGTGTATTGGGGCAACTAGCTAAACTGCCTGCAGCTTTCCAAAAAAAAAAAAAAAAAAACTTTCCCAAAAATCTTTTAAACGTTTGTTGTTGTTTTTCAGGGCTGCAAGGTGGCGCAGTTGGTAGCACTGTTGCCTCGCAGCAAGACGGTCACCGATTCGCGTCCCCGTGGGGGCACCGGGATCTTTCTGTGTGGAGTTTGCATGTTCTCGTGGGTTCTCTCCGGGTTCTCCAGTTTCGTCCCACACTAAAAACATGTTGAGGTTAATTGGTGATTCTAAATTGTCCGTAGGTGTGAATGTGAGTGTGCTTGGTTGTCTGTCTCTAAGTGTGGCCCTGTGATAGACTGGCGACCTGTCCAGGGTGTCCCCTGCCTTTGCCCTAAGTCAGCTGGGATAGACTTCAGCCCCCTGCGACCCTAGTGAGGATTAAGCGGCGTATAGATAATGGATGGATGTTGTTTTTGAGTCTGACTAAAATTTAACCACCTGCAGCCTGTTTTCACAAAGCAAGTTTGAAATCTCTAAATTTTGTGTTTTCAGAAAAGCTGATTTAAAGTTAGTTTAACCAACAATGAGTGAGTAATGAAATAAGCCATTATCAATTTTGATATGATTTTGTGTCATGGCAACATATGAATGCATCCAAGTGCAGACTTTGACCTTTAACAGCAGTGAAGAAAGGAGTCTGTAAGTTAATGCTGTTACATGTTATTAAGTGTAGTCCCATCATTCATCGTTGACCTGACTGGAATTTTTCTGAAAGAAAGCTAAAGCTGAAATCCTGCAAGAATATTTCTATACATTACATTTGATGCTTAAACATATTTATTTAGCTGTAACCTTTCAGGGACGTAATGCAAGTGACAGCATCTGCTGATGATGAAAGTACGAACCAAAAAAGACACAGTTTCCTTGGACCTGTGAATGTAAAGTCATAGTCAGTAGTAATCTCCGTCATGACGTGCTATGTTAGGTATGGTCCATCAGTGCAATCAATCATAATATGATAAATGGATAAATGATTATTAATTGATCATTGTGTCTAAAGCTTCATTGAATACATTTATTTAAACAGTGATTAGGCTACTACAGTAATGCATAGTAAATGCTTCAGTGTAGGAGAACCTGACAGCTGCCTTAAAGTCCACAGTGTGACAGAACGACCATGGAAAGATTTCATTCTACATGAAGGATGAATTCACAGACTTTAGAGATTACTTCCTGTGTCCGTACATCGATGACAGATTGCTCATAAAAGCCATCATGTTAAAGATAGTCCTTGCTAGGGCTGTGCAGTTAATTTTCAATCAAAATTGCAACTTGACACAATGCAAGTGGCAATTTACAACATGTGCCATGCGGCGCATCTGATCCAGATTGAAATCAAGTGTATGAATGAGGAAATGAAACACTATGTCAGCCGGCTCTCTCAGGCTCAGAAGGCAGGGAGGAGTCAGAGAGAAAATCAAAGTTTGTCAAAGAAAACCTGCCATGAGTTAGGTTAAGTTCACAGAGGTAGCTACCATTGTGACAAAGTGTGAGCTACCACTTTCTCCGGAATAGAAAACTCAGAGTTTCTTTCATCTCGAGGTTAACAAACTCATTGTTTTTATTAAAATCCACTTTCTGGAGCACAGCCTTGGAATGAGCTTTGGCAATATTATCCACACCAGTCACACCTGCACTACTGATTCACATACCACCATTTTAAAGCTTTTGCAGGTTTTCTCTTTTTGCGCATATATGCAGGGCTGCTGATAGAAAATCTTGTATGATGTGAAGGTTTTCTGCTCTGAATAGTGTTGCCTGTGTTTTCAGAATAGCCTGCAGTGTGTTTTTACCCTAACGGTGTCAGGGTGTCACTGTCTATCTGTCTCTCTGACACTATTTTGGCCTGTCTGTCTGTATTTCCATCTGTCTCCATCCATCCATCCTGACGCCTGTCCAACAAACCATCAGGGCAAATCAATTCTTCACTCATCCTGTTTGTCAGTCTTTCTGTCTCTGACTGTTTGTTTGTTCACTTTATCACCGTGTCACCCTCTCTGTCACTTTATCTCTGTTTCTCTTCATCCATTCATCAGTCTGTCTGTCCAAAAGGAGTTGAGCATTTGGCTTTGCTGTGATTCCACCACATGGTTTGCATCCACAGATGTCCACCTTTCTGTCCATGCTCTTTCAGTTAAGTTTATTTGGGTTGACTGGAAAATGGGATGTCTGCTCTCTTTCATCTATAGAGGATTGTGTTGCTCTACCTTTTTCTTTAAAATACCCCAAAGACACTCTATCGGATTTAAGCCAGGCGACGCACTTGGGCAGGTCATATTTTTCACTTTTTTCTTCTTTATAAAATGTTGTATGATTTTGGCAGCATGCTCTGGATCATTTTCATGCTGCAATATTCTTTGTCTGCCAAGCTTCTGGAGGCTGGAGACTGAAGTCATCTTGTCAGTCAGTATCCAGGTTTATCCACAGGAATTTGTGGTGCTGTCAATAAAAGTCATCTCCCCGACAACTTTTGCACACATGCAGCCCCATATCATCACATTCCCACTTCTGTGCTTCACTATCAGGACTATGCATTCACTGTTACAGTGAACAGACTAAGGCCAAACGTTCTCCACCTTGTCTGAACAAATTTATTTTGACAATCCTCTGACAAAATCGTGTGTTCCTAGTATTCATCAAGCTTGTTTACATTTTCTTTAGGAAAGTTTAATCTGGCAGTTTTGTGCCAAGCAGCAGTCACGGGTTTTTATTCTTGGTTGCCCTCTATAGAGGTTGATATTATGCAATATTCTTCACACTGTCTCTCAAAGAAGACTTGTCTGTCTTGTTTTTAAGAGCTAGATTGTGCAAGTAGCACACTGTTCATGGCATCAGTTTAGAAGGATAGCCACTGCAGCTCTGATTAGTGATATGATGGACAGTTGTATACCTCCAAAATTCTGCTGCAACTGTTTCGACTGATTTTTCTGTATCTTTTCCCATCACTGTTAAGTCTCTCAATATTTTTTCTTCTTTCTACTTTTAGTTATTTGCCATGTGGAGCCATGATACAGACTTGCAGATAGACACACCACATAGGTCCAAAACTGAGAAAGTTCTGGAACCCACAGGTCCTCCTATAACCATGGTTATAAAATTCAGCTGATCAGAAATCACAGGTGTACTCTGTTGTGTTTCAGTGATCACAGCTTTCCAAACATGTGTCATTGATCACAGGTATATTCACTTTTCTTGCATTGACTTTCTACTTTGAGGCCTGTATTTTCAAAATAGTGTTCCTAAAGTATTTGTATCTGATTGTTCATAGGAGGAAATACTATATTTATTGACCTAGAAATAAAATTAAAGATATGGAGAAGGTATACAATTTTTAAATCATTTGACATTTAAGTGATATTGCACAGGGGTGTAATCACTTCCGATGTATACTATAGTTGCATACAGAAAATAAGTGTAATGATGTATTCAAAGCTGTCCACTTGTGAGGAAATTACCCAAGATGTATTTTAATGTCAGGTGTGAACAGAGCCTAAAATTTTCTATAAGAATCCATCTCCTACTCTTCTCTAGCTTTCTCTCTTTCTGTCTCTGTCCATTGAGTCAATAGGAGGAATAGTGTATGTAACATGCACTGTGGGGAGTTAAGGAGTAATCAGCCAGTATTCTCACTGGGGCGCATACATGGAAAAGTGAATCCACTCGCTCTAATTGGTCTTAACTCAACCACTGTTCACGAGCGTGCACACACACACACACACACACACACACACACATAGATCCTCGGTAGGGAAGTCTTTTGTGCTAATGCTTGTCATGGAAGGTTACTGTCAAATATGACCCCTCACAAATACATACACACCGGGGGTGGTTAACATGACTTTTGTGTGATGATGTTGCTATTATACATGTAGTATAATATGTCTTTTATTAACATGCCTGCCAAACTCTCTATGCTTAAAGGCCTCGTGTTTTCACCTCAGATAATCTAGCTACCTTATGTCTATGTGTCACAAGGGTTTTAGAAAATAGGGCCCAAGTGCAGGCACAGACAACAGGCAGGTTTTGGCACAAAAAAAGACATTTTAAACAAAGTAGAGCTATTTCACAAAAGGTGTGGAGCAAACACAAGATGGCTGGACAGTCCAGGTAATGTACAAAGTAAAAGCTCATTTAACAAGAAAAAATACTAAAACTGGTACAAGGCAAACAGGCAGGTCAGCACGTGGTGAATGATCATGGTGCAAAGAACTAAACATGTAAACTAGGCCCAGGCAAGAGGAATCAGGCATGTAGCAGGCAGAAGAGCATGAGGGTAGCAAACAGGAGGAGAACAGGCAGGTAGTCCAACAGGTAATGCAGGGTTGCACCCAGGAGGGGAAAAAACAGAACAAACTGGCAAAGACAGAGGAAAAAAACAAGACTATTAATAGACTTAGAACTGATTGGGGAGACAAGACACAGGTGATTTACAAGACAAAGGTGAAACTCATCAGAGCAATCAAAAGAGGAGGGAAAAACAGACAAAGGGCAGAAGTCAAAACACAAGCAGCACACAAAGAAAGACGATTTTAAAATTAAACAGGGAGTAACTGAAAAGGGACATGAAGCCTACACATGGACAAACGAGGAATCACAGGAGACATGGAAAATGAAAGCAGACTGGAATGAATCAAACAAAATACAAGTAGATACTAAAACCCAAAGATCATGACGCTGGGTCACACTCATTCTGACCAACATTGCAACCTCTATGGTCACAGTAAAAACAATGACTGGTGTGCAAATTTAGATTAAGAACAACTTTAATCAGGCTGTGAGTTCACTCTTGGTGTCTATCAGCTACCTTAACACATCTCTATAAGACAGTATGCATTTATCCCCACAGTTTAAGTGCTGCTATGCCAAGATATTAAATTCCTATATAAAGAGACAAATACAAATCCTGACATCTTTAAAATACTATATCTTTTGCCTACATCAGGCGCAGCATATCTTTATACATGCACAAACAAGTACGATAAAATGTGTTCAAAGGTTGTGAACATGCTCATCTTAAGAATAGAGATTCTGAGACTATTTGACAGATTTTGTACATGTTTAAGGATTTGTATGCATGCAAACACAGACTGCAAAAGTTTTTAAGCAAATAAGCAAATGTGAACATTCAACATATTAAGCTATATCTATTTTTGTGTTATGGACAATTTTTTACACTCACTTGTGCAAAGACATACAGATACAAACTGGCCATGGTCTCACAATCCTACAAACACACGCATGCATGCGAGTGTGTTTGTGTACACATGTACTCATTAGCCACAGAAATCAGGGCTACATCGGTGGAGTGTGTTTAAAGGCAATTGCAGGCATGCAGTTATTGGACTTTGCCTAATTGATAAACCCATTAGTAACACTTGTTCAGATAACATGGAAGGAATCTCAGTCAGCTCACAGTCACTCCAAATGGGTTCACTTAGGCTTAGAGTGCAGCACATTAAGAGAAGATTACAGAGAGTCGCGGAGCTTCTTGCCAGTCCACGCCTCACTACTGTGAGATTAATAACTAAGGATAGCAGCAGAGGTAACATAGGACTCTGACACTCCACAGGGTGTAGACACTATACGAATGTTCTTTGTGTTTGTATGTTTCTAAGTATGTGAATGCATCTACATGTGTTTTTGTGTTGTCATGACACACAGGGTGTTACTCCTTATGGTGTAAATGTGTGCACGTGTGTGTGCACTTTTGCTCCTACAGTGTGTTTGTCTCTCTACGTGGGTGGATCTGTGCTTCTCTCTAAACGTACATCCACATGTGTGTTAGTTTCTCTGCCTTTCAACTAAAACTGCGATGCTGCTCAGCAAACCTTAATGCGAAGTGTCCAAGCAGAAGATGCGCTGCCTGGGATAAGACAGTGGGGTTTAAACTGCTGCTTGTCTTGTACCAGCACATTATACCCTGCTGACTAACAAGCTCGACTGTTAGTGATTTCTCCTTCAGTTACTGTTAAAATAGAAAGAAGAGAACAAGAAAATTGGAAGTGCAGAGCTTTAGTGAAGCAAGCATCAGGGTGAATGTAAATGCCTCAATCTTTTCTGGCTGCAAAATGTCCGTGATGCAGGAAAGAGTGAAGCTTTGAGGTAAAACTAGTAATGGTTGATATGTCTCCACTCCTTGTGGTTTACGTTGGGCCTTTTCAAACTAATATATTGCTAAAGTTTAATGTTTCCTACCTTTTTGTTTAAGATCATGCTTAGCCATGCTAGCAGGGTGGCTCTAGGGATGGCAGTGTTGGTCTGACAGTCTGTCCACCACTTTGGTCCACAGATGCTTTTAATTAGTGGTAGTGTGCAGCAGTTTTGAAGGTTTCGCCATTATGGTACATGTCAAATGATCTTAACAACTACTTAATGGGCATGACATGTCTTATATTTAACAGCAGTGTGGGGTTGACATTTGTGGTTTGGGATGAATTATCTGCTACAGGATGGGTTGCCAAATTTGGCACACACCTTAATGTCACCCATGATTTTTCACTTGAGACTGAAAAAATCTAAATTTTTATTTGTCTCACCTGTAATTTCTTTATAATGCTATTTAAAAAATGTTAGCATGCTCATGTAGTAACTTAGCGACTTTGATAAGATTTTTAGTTGCTCAGCATGTTAGCATTTTCATCATGCTGTAATAGCATTAAGCTGGAAGCATGACTGCACAGACTTAAAGAGTTGCTATCATAGCCATAAACTAAACTGGACATGTTAAAACCACAATATTAAAAAATATTTGTCCATCGCCATACTAGTCAGTGAAAACAGGAGAAATAATAGACCAGTGGAGTAGTAATAAAAATAAAAGATGTGAATATTGTATATGTATTTACAATATACTTAACGTAAAGTAGCTATAATGTGTTAAATGGCATGAATTAACTACAGACAGTAAAATTTAATCCAGATATTATGATGATCATACAATAAGTTAGTGATAAAATCAACTGGACCACCCTTACTATCACAGACAGATGACACTGGCTTGATGATATCAAATTTGTCAAAAGCAAATTTTGGAAAATTAATAACCTGCTTCATTCTCACTCCAAAATATCTTCACTCACCTTTACAGCTTAACATTTGCACACACATAGTATGTAGTAGTAAAAAGAATCGCGTGGCTTGTGCTCCGTACAGAATTTCATTTTCGACGGTTGTTTACTGGAAAAACGATGCGGAGAGTGATACTTCTAAATGATCGAAAGCTGACAGTGTTTTCCTTTGGGTCCTGGTCTCTCTCTCTCTTTCTTCACCCCTCCATCTTTCTGTTTCCTCAATTGCCCATCTTTGGCGTTCTCTCCCCTGGGCTGGACACTTTGTCCTTACGCTCCCTGTCTCCTTCTCCTCATGCCAGTCCTTCTCCTCCTCCTCCTCCTCCTCCTCCTCCTCCTCTCTGCCTGGGCCCACTGTGAGTGATAAATTATTCGTGGGCATGCTCGGAGGGCCCAGGGCTGCTCATTCCTGCACACAGAGGACTAGCATTGATCCAGCCTGTGGTTCAACTTAATTGGAAACCCAGTTACACCAGCTACAGACACACTCCTACACACAAACACGGAGTGAGCACACACACACACGCATGCATTTCCAGACACGCCATGTACGGTAAAGCCGCATTAATACACACATATGCACGGATGTACGGTACAGTAATACACCCGTGGATAGGTGCATGGTTATTACAAATGTCAACATAATCACACAATACACACAGACACACGCGCAATCCCCACATGCATTCATGCATTAAAGTATTACAGAATTAACATCTGCCTAAGTATCAGCTACAGTATGTATGTTTTACAGCTACTGTATACACATACAAATGCACACACATAACACTAAAAGTCAGAAATTCATACAACTGATGGACACAAACCTCTGCACGCACACACACACGCACGCACTTTATAGTCACTAAGCCTGCATTCTAAGCAGCACTAAAGAGGAGTAACAGTCCACAGTGGAGCAATATGGAGGCCCAGGTTTATCGATTGGATTGAGACACTGACTATCATACAGCTAATAGATTACATCAGACACATCGGAGCAGCCCAGTCAATGAGGCCTGATCCTATTAACTGGGGATTTGTAAACAGTTGTGTGCTCACTGTGACGGCTGCTGTGCTGCTTTGTGAGCCTTGGCGAGGGAATGGCGGCTATAAGGGTCTGGAGGATGCTCATATACGGTTGCACTCTGTCCCTGCAGACCAGTGATCAGCCAGTTCCCAGTTCTGTTCCCAGTGTTGCTGTGCATCTTTCAGAAGATGGCTTTGTCTGCAACTGTAATTTTGCAATAATTGTATAAGCTTCTACAGAGCGGGCCAATCTGTGACAGGAAACACCATTCCTTTTGGTGCAATTTCAATTTTTGTGTCATTTCACTGTGCATGAGTTGTCATGTTTTGTTCATGTGCGTCACAGGAGGAAATCAGTCCAGCATTCTTTATGAAACACTCCAGGTTGTAGCTTTAAAGTCAGACCAGCATTTGAAGGAGCTAAAGTTTGGGCTCTGCTCATTGCGGTAGAATCAGGAGGCAGCTAATTCACATGAGATTGACATCCTGAAGGTATTAATACAAATCTTTTATGAAGCATGTTAACTCATTGTCTGGTTAGTGGTCGTGAAAATCTTTTGCAGCAAGCTGTCACTACAAGTTGCCACTTTTGCCTGTTTTGTAGGAATACATGATGAGGATCTCCTGGTCAGAGACGCTCTCCATTCTCAACTAGTGTCAGCAGCTGATCAGGTTCAACGGGCTGCGCATATTATCAATGAAACCTCTTTTTTTATTATTTCAATCAATTTAGTGAATAGTATTTGTGCTGATGTTTTCAAGTTGGTACATAAATTGCATTTTTAAAGCATATGACCTACAAAAAAGTCCAACAGCATCACAAATAAGACATTTTTCACTTAAATGTCTTTTGGGTAAATGTAACTCTTTATGTGAGATCAGCAGCAGATATAAAGCGAGGTTTGTCACCAAATAGGTGTTCTAAATCTACTAAAAGGAGCTTGGATTAAATATAAAGATATGTCATAAATAATTAATAGAATTGCTAAAGAGATATTGACTGCAGTAAATAACAGCTACGCCTGGAAATCATCTTTAAGGATTCTTCTGCAAGTCATATTGTTCAACTTTAATAGGGGTTCTTTTTGCTTTCTTACAACCAAACCAAAACCAACAAAAGAAGAAAACACATGCTTTAGCCTTGATACAAAGAGCTTTTGCAGGGAAAAAAAGTGCCACCTCTATGTGAAAGAAACCTCACAAGTTAACAGCTCAGTTCATCTTAAGTCCATTACAGCACAAGCAATACTTCTGTTTAAGCAGCACTACGGTAGATGCTGGTCGTGGGGTTTTTTTCAGATTAATTTCGTGGCCTAAACCTATTCACATGTCCCTTCAGGGGCTGCACGGCAAAGACGAGTGAAAACACTGCGAGAGAAAGAGAGGGAGAGATAGCAGCACTGTGTTCTCAGCCAACAGTGTGTTTTTAAGAGCAAAACGACTTTTCCAAAATAAATAGATCTGTGTCGCGGACTGCTAGGAGAGAGAAAAGCCCTCGGTTCAATAATTAATTCCCGAGTCGAGGGTTTTGGAGAGCCGCTGATTGGGCTGATTTTTTTTTTTATTCTGTTATGATACAAAGGAGGCCGTTTGAAGTAATTTGTCCCAGAGAGAGCGGCTTGGAATACCATACATGCTTTGATTTAGCAAAGCAAATTTAATTTTGTTTGCTTTATGCAAACCAGCCGGGGCCGCGGGGCTTTCTCTGATTCCACCAGAGGGGTGATGGTGGTGGTGGTGCTGATGATAGAGGTGGGGGAGTGCACACAACAGAATCACGCTGCTGCTGCTAATATATAATACAGAACGCACACAGATGCATGCAGTGAGCAGCAACAGTTCAAAAGTACAAAGCTTATTCCCCCCCCCCATACACACACATACACACACACACAAACCAATCCCTTTGAAATCAAAGCTTAAAATAATTGTTTGTGCGTTGTGTTTTGTTTCATTCTATCCGTCTATTATTAGTGTTACTGGTATTATTCCTATCATGTTGTTTTAGCTGCCTGTTCGTGCTGCTTGCCGGGGTTTTGTTTTGTGCTGCTAATGAAAGCTTCTCTCCTCGCTTTTGTTCTGCTTCATTTTTTCAAATACGTGAATGGAATACATCTGTTTATATCTGTGCCTGATATTTCCCGAGATGTCTAACACCCAACACCACAATAATGAAGAGGCTACTTGCTACTTGTACTTTTCTTTTTTTCCTTTCCTCGGGCTTTTTCTTCACATCTGTACAGACTTTTTTTCCACTGCAGAGTAAAACTATGAAGATACACCTTAACATGAAGCCGAATGCACGCTTGATGTGTTGCAGTTATGTCATTAATGATGGGAAAAATTAAGCCTAACTGCGTAGTGCACCGTTAATTACCTTCATTCTGTCCTTCTGCGCTGGAGAAATGACTGTCTGTGTACAGATGTTGAGGCAGACAGCAGAGGCATTTCTTCTCAGAAACACGAGAAAAAAAGCTGTTCAGAATGGGTGGCCAAGCGGTTTTCTTATACTCCATTCAAGTCATTTTCTTAGGGAACAATAATGAGTGGATAAAGCAGAAAAACCCAATTTCCTTTATGCTTTTTATATCCCGAAAAAGCCCTCGTTGACGACCCTTTGGTCTTTTGTTATAGAAAACTGAGCTAATATCCTCCAGCTCTCTGCGCAGTTTAAAGGTCTTAATTGGATTCCATTAGTATATTGCTTGACATGACACTTGAGTCCGCTCTATTAGAATTCCCCTGCCTGGGATTAAAAAGAAGACTTTTTCTTCATTCGACTCTCTAGGCTCTTTTGTTAAAGTCTCAAATATTCTTTTTTGGATTCACAGTTTTTCGTGACACCATTATTAAAGATGTAAGCCTGACTTAAATAGGTGCTTTTATGTTTAGAGGACCTGCTGTTAAAGGTATGTCAGTGTCTCATCGCAGCAGTTTATGTATCAATAAACCCCTGCATTAATACAGTATAAGCTGCACATGCGGGCCTGATAAAATGTGCCGTAAACCCCATAAAACAGTCCTCCGGCCTCTTTCTGCACAAGACTGGAGCCCGTGTTGAGCTCCCTGCAGGTTTCTTTTCAGAGTATCATGCAGAGTTGAAGTGTTTCCTCTGTGGTTTCAGTGTGTGTAGAACACAGGCCGAAGGAAGAATGCGTTTGATGATATTCTGTTTTATGCCTCTTGCCCTAGTCCTGAGCTGACGTGGAGGGATGTTCAGCATCTGATCGCCAGGACAGCTAAGATACCCAACCCTGAAGAGCCCGGGTGGAGCCTCAACGCAGCAGGATACCATGTTCACCATAGGTATTGTGATACACCCATGTCAATACAGAATGGTTTTGAACACAACCATATGGTATCACCTTTGAGTTTGCATTTAACCCTTTCAGCAGTTAAGCTTACTACTAAACTGCCTGATGTATAAATCAGTCGCATGAATCAGTTTACATAGAAATTGTGCTGCTTTTTTAAAAATCAAAGTGAGCTACCGTACCTGGCTGAAACTCTTTTTACTGTGAGGCTGACCAGCAGTCAACAAGGACTCCAGAAAGTTACTGCCCAAAATCAGGAAATATTACAAAACATAGCCCAAGAACATAATTTGCTGGACTAGCTGTTTCCCCTTGTTTCAAGGATTTATTCTACACTAACCTGTAACTAGCTGTAGCTATATGTTTAGTGTGAGAACAGTGTTGACCCTCTCATCTAACCATTGGCAAATAAAGCAAACAAGTGCATTTCCCAAAATATCAAACTGTTCTTTTAATGCAGGAAGAGGTCATAAAGGATGTACCATTTCTGTTATAAGTTATTCACCTTTATATCCATCATATACATCCATTGTTCACAAATCGTTTGGATATTGAATTTTCACCCTTTTGTAGTCAGAAATACTAGTTAATACCAGGGTTTGAATTGGGTAAAAACTAATGTAAGGTTACTGTGACTTTGGTGTTTTTGGGATGTGAGGCCGTTAAAGTTCATAGCTGCTCTGACATATACAATCTGTGCACCATTCCAAAATTCTATGTCATTATTTTGTTATTAATCTAAGAATCCAACACAAAAATACAAATAACAGCTTGTTTTTTTAACACTTTCAATTTTATGCTCAAGTCAAAGATAGGAAATAAGAAAACAGGTAGGAGACCAAGATCTCACCGACGTCTTGCACTTGTAAGCGGCAGTGATGTTGGCACCGTCTTGTTTGTTGTATATGAACTTGAACACGTCACAATTTGAACACAGTTGGGGTTTTTTTGACAAGGTGTTTTGGAAAATGTCACGTTGAAGTCTTTACTGAAACAAACAAACTTTTACAAGAAACAGAAAGTAAAATGTTTCCATGGATACAGTCTATTAGACCCGGGGCAGCAACATGAAATTCATTTTATACTTATTTGTGTTTTGGAATTATCTGAATAATTCCTTTTTGCTGTGTACCATTGGATGTACTGAATTAATTTAATACTGAGGAAATCTGAAAACTGGAGAATTTTAAGACAAGTTCTGAAGCATCTGAAAAGAACAAATGATGATCTGACAAATTTCACTTATGTCCGTCGGACTACTGTTGTGTAACAGCACATTTGACACCTGTGGAATTCTGATAAGTGAGTTTTGTATGTGGATTTGATTGAGTGAACTTGAATTCTAAATGCACATCATTGACCATAATTCTTGAATGCACCCAGTCACAGTGATTCTTTTTCAAATAGCAATCACAACAATGAAACAGGAAGTCGTACATAAACACATTCTCTTTCTTTTTTTTTACTTGACTGTAAACAAAAACAACAACAATTTCTAAAACACATTCAGATACTACTTAATAGGTGATACTGCTCTGTAGGGGTCAATAATAAAGACATAGAAAGGTTTTAATTATGCAACACAAGTGTTAAGTGCTGCATGGTACATCACAAAACCCCAAAAGATTTCTACAAATGGGAAGGTGTTTGGATGGTTTCTGACCACACTTTCTGAGCCAATTTAACATAAAGGGGGGATATCATGAAACTTTCATTATTTTCATTCTGGGACTCTATTCATATATCTTTGCATCATTTTTACCTTGTATTGCCACTTTTTGCAGACCCTTAGTTTAACCTCTGTCTGAAACTCTTTAAGGCCTACCTCCTGATGAGCCCATGTTGTTAAATTGCTCATCTTGCACATGAACCACAACAGTTTTTATCTGCTGGATTTGCTTCCACTTTGTACAACCCATTGCACATGCGCATTAGTGTTTCCTCCAACTGCCCTGCCCATGGGTTCCAGCTTGGCCCATAGACTTTACATTGAGGTGACGTCACAAAAATCAAACTCACCTTTATAGATATAATATGGAATCTCCATAGATTAAACCTTAATACAAAAAATAGAACTTGACTTTGGAGTTGGTATTCAAGAAGGAAAATGCTTTTGGCGGGGGGTATTTTTGTTGTAGTACTGTGAGTGAGCATGAAATATCCATAGTAAGACTGAGCAGCAGCACTGTATCCAGCTCTCCTATTACATCAAGATTCAAGAGTTTTTATCTATCACAAGCTTATACAGTACGGGCAATGAGATGCAAGGGACTTTTCCACAAGGGTATGCAGTAACAAGACGTGCAAAATATCCAAATTTCTGGATCCATAGTAACGGCACGGCAATATGTTATGTTGAACATATTGGTCTGGCTGCATTAGTATCATTCTGCCACAGGAGAAACAAAAACACTCTGGCTTGTTTGTTTGCATGCAGGGAGATGAGCACTGTCATTAAAATAGATAATCCACTGATACAAGAAAAAATAAAACGAGCAGGACTGTCTTAATGCACAATCCAAATCCTCAGCAAAACTTTAAGCTTTTTAGTGTGGCAAGTTCCAGCCCAGAGGGTGCTGTTCCTGTAGTGAAGACAGTGGTCACAAAGCTACCTAAAATGAGTGACTAACTGCATCCTTGTACCTGCATCCTACATCTGGTGAATCAGACTTGAACTTGGACGTGAACTTTTGGCTTACATGAAAATATTTACATGTATTTAATTAAAGTTTTGGAACTTGTCATGTATAATACAGATCTCTGACATCATAACAATACATACAGTCAAGAAGATCACAAAAAAAGCATGAAATGGCCCCTAAGATTAAATTATTACAGTGAAATAGGATCACATGAGCCTCGCAGCTAGAAGATCCCCGGTTCGCATCCCGGTGAGGACACCAGGGGCCTCATTTATCATCAGTGCTTATGCACAGATATGTGTGTAGAGTGTATGTACGAACATTCCTACGCAAAGTATGGAATTTATCAACTTGTACTTATACTTAGGAATGTGCGTAAATATACGCACAACTCTGACCATGCGTACGCACATAATCTAGTGGTAGAATAGTAAAACTACAAATAGAAAGCATTCTGGGATTTTGACCATCTGTACATTCCAGCATGAGGTTGAAGACATATGCGGCATTTCCAGCCATCACTGAGCAGGATCAAGCCGGTAGTGTTGGATGCCATAACTCCCCTGGCCCCAGCCTACATCCAGTTCCCTTACAGTCTTGACCGATGAGCCCAAATCAAACGGGGACTTAACGCCATCGCTGGATTCCCAAACATAAGTGGAACCATAGACAGCACCTACATCACAATCAAAGCAGCATCACTAAACAAGCTTCATTTTGTAGATAGAAAAGGGTTTCATTCAATCAACGTACAGATAATTTGCGATGCGCATTTGTGGCTATCCAATGTTGTTGCTGGTGGCTTGGAGGAACACACGACTCACTCATTGAGCAGAACAGCTCTGTGGATCTCCAAGCAGGAGCTGTTGAAGACAGCTGGCTTATGGTGAGTGTCACAGAGTGTGGAGATGTTAGCTGGACTTTATTTGATTATTAAAACATGCCATCTGTAGTGATCAGGGTTATCCACTGGGTGAACGTTCGGTATTAATTTGTCCTCCTCCAGTTGCAGTTGTTTCTCTTTTATGGGCTGTGATGCGTTTTTTTGGTACTGAGCTTAACGTCAAACCACCAATTTTGCCGGCGATCCCCTCTGACCCAACAGGAATAACTGCGGTGGTTATCTTGTCCCATGCAGCATTTTTTCTTTCGCTGCTTATCTCAACATTTCACGCACTAAACAATATTTTCTGGTTAGCTTCAACCTCACTGACAATTACCTTGATCTCAGATTCATAAAAGTTCCTCTTTTTTGCCCTTTTTGCCACGATGATGACGACAGGTGAGGAAAAAATAAATCTTCACTTGCTTTATAAAGAGGCTTGTTGTTGCCCTATATGGTGATTTGGAGGCGTTCCTGAAGGCAACGTGCATGAGCACGGACGTTAAGAACAAGTGGGATTTATCAACACTGATGTGCGTACGACCGCCGTACGCACATTTGATAAATACAGATTTTTTTGTACTTACACACACTAACTTTCATTGGTACGAAAGAATTTAGAACCTTTTCTATGCACTGATGAGAAATGAGGCCCCTGGAAACTTTCTGCATGGAGTCTCCATGTTCTCCCCGTGCAGCGTGGGTTCTCTCTGGATTCTCCAGCTTCCTCCCACAGTCCAAAAACATGTTGAGGTTAATTGGTGATTCTAAATTGTTCGTCGGCATAAATGTGAGTATACTTGGCTGTCTGTCTCTAAGTGTAGCCCTGTGATAGACTGGTGACCTGTCCAGGGTGTCCTCTGCCTTCACCCTGAGTCGGCTGGGATAGACTCCAGCCCCCCGTGACCCAAGTGAGGATTAAGCGGCGTATAGATAATGGATGGATGGATGTTCACATGAACTGAAAATAATGATTTTATGTATTTAACTGTGAGAATCAGTCATTGCATACTACAAGCTTACTCAGGTAAACAGTTTCTGATAATCAAGCCTCTTCCATTTATTCACTGATGTAATACCTAAGTGCTCATACACACCCCTTTTATGCACAATGACACTTACACACTCTCCTCATATAAAGCACTTCAACCACAAAAAGCAGCAGTCTGTTTTATGACAGTTGAGACAGGTGATCTTGTCCAGGGAGGAGTGTCATTGTAATCCTCTAATGTTATTATCACACCCACAGCGTGTCTGAGTGTCCGTACCTGCCATGATTTACACAGACTGAGGCTGGAGGCAACGGAGCCTCCCCCTCTCACTGTATGAAGCAACAATCTGAGACATAGAGAGAGAAAGTGAGCACTTGTTCTCTTCCCTAGACATCGTATAAAAAACGCTTTTACAATGCTTTCACAGTGTCCGCCAGGCGATGACATATACGCAATCAGTCATAGTGTTAGCGATGTTTTTCCTCCGCTCTCTGTCTCACTCACCTTAAAATTCCCTCTCGTCATCCTGGCTCTAACTAATTGCCCCCACCTCTCTTTTCCCTTTTTCTCAACCCTCCTCTCTTCTTCTTTTCCCTTTTTCTCACTGTTATTTCCTTTCACTCCCTTCCTGTTTCTCTCCTCCATCCCTTCTTTCACAGCATGCTATGTCATAAAATAGATTGTAATTACTGTGTTGCTGTGAGAAGAATGGATTAATTAAAATATAATGATGCCGATCACACCAGCGGGCGTCTGTTGAAATCTGTCCATTTAGGGGCTGTGGCAGAGGACTTGTAATGCCCTGATCATACTGCAGCGGCCACACTAATTATAAAGAATGGTTTATTGCATGGGCGAGGACTAGACAGTGCAATCAGCACAGGGTCACTTACCATCAATGAGGTTGTTACAATACATTAAAGATTGGATATGATATCTGTAATGAGAGGATCCATGTTTAAGAAAATTAAAGATAGCGCCCATTGCTTTGGTCCTAGAAGGTTGGCAAGGAAAGAGAAAAGTTGTTTTTTTTTTTTATTCAATAAACATGATGTCGAAACAAAACCAGAATGAAAATGGAAAAAGGATTCTGTCCTCTCTGAAGGTTGTCTGTTATTTCCTAGTTTGTGGTTTGATGTATCGGCAACTGTTTTGTAATGTTTTCGTGCTATTTTTCATTTTTTAAATGACTTTCAACCACAAGTAACAATTATGGCATGACGGTAAATGCTACAATAGAATAGCACAAGTAGAGTATACTCATCAAGTCAGGCACGGACTCTGTAATTCTCCCATTTTCGAGAATTATGTGTCGTGTTTGTAGATATGAGGCTTCCAGTAGTGGTGGAAGAAGTATTCTGAAAATTTGCTTGCATAAAAACAACAATATCATGCTGGAAAATAGTCACTAAGAAATAAGCATTGAGGTATATCAAGTGTCAAAGTTAAAACTTCTTATAATACATCATGTCCTTAATACATGAATAATTTATATATCGTACACTGTTGGTAAAGATCATTATTATTACTGTGACATAACTTCTATTATAATGTGTTAACAGGCTTTCTATACTTTAGGGTTGTTTATGCCATAACAGTGCATCATATTTTTTAAGCTGATCTAATGTTTTCTTTGTATTGTCTTGAATATCATAGTAAACGATGTATAAAATGTATTTCAGTCGTTATTGTAATAGATTGGATTTACAAAGTTGCATAAAGTGAATATGCTCGAGTTAAGTACAAGTACTGCAACATTTTACTTAATGTATGTGTGGTATTTAAATTCACTTACTTTCCAGCACTGGGTGAGCTGAAAATATGCAATTATTTCCAATAAATCAACACAGTTAACACAAAAGTTGTAGAATTCCCATCAGACTAATGTTAATGTGATGTTCAGACCATGCTCACTCTCTGAAGTCAAAGAATATTGTTCAGATAGTCCACAAATTCCTTGATTACACCAGAACCAGCAATTTATTAGCACACAAGTACTGTTAGTCAAATTTGCTGCGCTGTCTGTGCCACCCTGTCCCAAACTCGGACTTCTACTGAAGATTCAACACTTACACTGTAGATTTTTAGCGAACGGTACTCTGGGACAATTTAGAGCCGAGGATTTCTGATCATTTGGTCGTCTAGTAAGCAGGACGGCGTGTATGCAGGATGAAGTCAAAATGCAGAAACAACAGAGCATTATTCTGTCTTTTGAAAGTTGTAAAGTCTCACTTTAAATGAGGAAAATCAATGGAGTTGTCACCTCTTTAAAAGTTTCACAGGGAGCATGTGCGGATTGGGGACAGATGGTTGCAGCGACTGCATGGCTTTATAAAAGCTGCAAGAAAAATAGCTTCCTTATAGATGTTGGCTGAGTTGGCATTGATGTCTGTGTATATATGTGTGTGTTTGGGGATTTGGGGAGTTGTTGGGTGGGTGGATGGGTCGCCCACATCCCAGAGTTCCCCATCTGTTTGACCTCCATATAGACTGGGAGCTTTAGAAAAACTCTGATGTTGGGGAGCAACCCTCACCCGCCCTCCCCCACCCTCCCTCACCACCCTACACCTCTCCACCCTCCGCTCCCACCGCCATGACGACAATAAACATGTCAGCCGCCACACGCCAGAGCAATCTGCAATCAGATTTACTGTGCATGAAATATGGTGGTGCTTTTATTGGTCCAAAGACTTGTCACTCATAATTTATAGGCTGTTGCCGGGCCGGCTGTGATGTCAGCCGGCTCCCAGCACCCTCGGGAGAATCAGAGGAGAGAGAGGGGGGAGGAAAAGAGAGAGAGAGAGAGAGAGATATGGGTGAGGAGTGGTTGGGTGGGTGGGGGATAGAGATATAAGAGGACAGAAAGTGTGTGTGTGTGTGTGTGTGTGTGTGTGTGTGTGTGTGTGTGTGTGCGTGTGTGTGTGCGTGTGTGTGTGTGTGAGTGTGTGTGTGCGTGCGTGTGTGCGCATGAGAGAGAGAGAGGAGAGAGAAGGGGAATGAGGGAGAAAAGGTGATGGAGATGGGTGGAAAGAGGAAAAAAATAACACGCATCCATCCTGTTCCTCTCTGTGGTGAGTTTATCAGGTTGAGGGAGCGAAAGTGTCAGTTTTTTTTTTCCCAGGGCCTCTACAAATGGATCCCTCCTCTCCTCTCTTCTCCTCTCCTCTCCTCTCCTCTCCTCTGGCATTGCTCTGTATCCTTTGAACACTGACACCTATTGATCACATGGTCGACAGAGGAGAGAGAGAAAAAAAAATTAATCGGCGATTCACATCTCCACTTGAAGCCTCCCTAACCTAGAAATAGAAAGTGGAGAGTCTGGTGTTTGCAGCTTTGCACCACAGGGATGACGTACAGAGAAGAAGCAGAACGTCCAAACAGGCTTAATTTCATTTAATCTCTTCTGATAGCATAGGTGAAACTACAGTAATTATCCTGTGGGAGATTTAGATAGAAAATAACAGTGGTGGAATAGATCAAAGAAACGCTGCCCTTGCTGCAAAAACAAAGTGAATATCAAGGAGAATGCATGAGTGGTGAAACGGTATGTTAAAAAAAAATTGTTATGGCATTAAAAATGAGATAAGATTCAATCCCTCTTTTGAAAAATGATACTCTGTTCACGGAGAACTATTAGAATGTTTACATTTGCGGCATTTTGTTCCATATCAAAATAATTAATTGCCTCCATTTTCAAATTAAAAGTACATTACAACACAATTAAGGATGCAAATGAGTCTGGGCCTGTCGCGAGGAGCCAGAAAAAGTGAAAGAGTGACTGTGTTGATGTATGAGGGTTTGCGTGCTTTTTTGTGTATTAGGTGTGTCGCAATGGATCATTGTGCATGAGTGTGTGTGTTTGTGTACTCGAATACAAAAACATGTGTCCCGCTGCCGTTATTGAGGAGGAAGACTCAGTGTTGAAATTACATCAGCATAGGGACATAAATCAGCGCTCTGCAGTAATAAACAACAGAGTAATTAGGTCACTCTTCCCTCAGTAACTGATCGACCACAAGAGCAGATACTATGTTATCCCTATTGTGTTAAAGCCCTGTGTCACAGGTTTCCAAAATCACCCAACATAAACAAAACGCACACTTTTACGCACATGTATTACTCTATCTGTGCCTCTCTTCCAAGGCTTCTGACCTCCAACGAGCCTGTTCCATGAAAGATGACTACATCGTGCTAGAAACCAGGAACAGTAAAACATGATTTTGTCATAACCTTCCCTCTTTGGAGGGAAAACAGATATAAAAGTATATAGCCTGTGGTTTACTGCGAGTCCCCCTCACCCAGCCTGGCAGCAGCACGCAGGGCTGATGGATGCTGGGCGTCGGCCGCCTTTTAATTGCTCGTAAATTTTTGATCCAGGGAAAACGCCACGTTCTCCTTGTCCCCCGGCGACATGGGTGACAGAGCCGCTCAGGAGGGAATAAAAGAGCCTCAGCGAGGAACACTGAGAGGATTGGAGGTAGAGAAATAGGATACACAGAGACACAGTGACACACTTTGAAATGTACAGACGCACATAATCAACTGCTCCATAGCGCAGGATGTAGAAGGCCTTGTGAGTGCATTAAGGATCTTTATCAAGCATCAGTATGATGAACTTTGCTATGGTAAAAGGTTCCTTTATAATTTACATTATAAAAGCATCTGATGAAGTGTCGGCATCAACAAAAAATAAACACTTTCATGAAGTGTTATCTTATTTTCTCTTTATAATACCAAGAAATGATGTTTGTAAATGTTTTCAATTAGCATATCAAGCCATGAGAAGTCCTCACTGAACTTAATGTTCTGATAGAAATTAGGTTTCCCTCAAAATTTCTCACAAACAATAAATCAGCTATATATGTATTTAATTGCGAGGCAGCAGATTGCAAGTGCTGTTTCAGAGGCTGTTAGAAAAAATAAGTTCATATGGAGCCACAGATTTCTTAGAATTGTTAGTAAAATCATTTTATGTGATGTTACTGAAGGTTTTCACAGTTGTGTAAGAGTGACTGCAAATTAAATATTCTGAGAGACACATTGTCACTATAGCGACATGAGTGAACCCAAACTCATACCGTATACAGGGCAACATGGCAAAACTTAGCCCATGTTTATACCAACAATAGTAATCACAGTGGGAGTCTGGCACCAAGTAAAGTGATGTGGCCAAAAAAACTAAGCCTGGATCTACTTTCGTACATTGCAGCATAATCTGGCAATGCACAAGCACACATTCCTGGTAGATTATTTTGTAATATGAAACCATTTCAGCTCTGTCTCCCAAACATTACGTGTCTTTACAACTAAACTGCATTTTCAATTACACCCTAAGAAAAATGTATTTTCTTCCACAATACATTTGTTTCATGATGTATCGCAAGTACGTCCCAAAGCGGTATACCTATCATTTGTGGTATTGATTTCTAACTGTCAGTCCTTCTCAGTCAACCAATCATGTATTAAATGGTGTGGGACTCATCACCCTGGTGAAGCAAAAGATGGAGGAGAAGCTTCGAGCATGTAGTGAAAGGATCTATCTAAGGTCGAACCATGATGTTTTTCCTATTCCTAACCAGGTAGTTTTGCTGCCTAAACCTCACCAAACAGCAATAAAAAACAATAAAATAAGGACACAGAGCATGAAAATTAAACTTAGGTGTAAAAATAATGATCTTACATAAAATTTGATTCCCAGTCTCCCAGTGAAAGTCCTGTGTCAGATTTATGCCACCATCACCACCCAGCTCTGTAAAAATGAAAAACGTTTCCTACTTCGTCATGCGGTTACTTTGCTGGGAGAAAATACCTCTTTTTCATACTGTAACTGAGAATGCAGTTTAGTTGTATAGGAACGTCATTTTCGGGAGACTGGGATGACAGTTGATGGTCGCAACAATTCACGATTGTGTCTCATAATGTAACTAGAAGTGCATTTAGAGAGAGCGTCATCTGACGAGGCCAATGCTCATGATTTTAACCAAAGCAATCCAGATCCACACCAAAATTGAAAGGTTCTTTCTTTGCCAATGCTCCACCTCTCCACCAACTTTCATGAAATTTAGCCAGGTAGTTTTTGCATAATCTCCACATCAGTATTGTGGTGTCTGATAAATAGAACATCTACTTATATATGCTTTTCTAAGTATCATTTTAGGGGACTTTTAGGGAAATACTGTGCTAATTGCTTCTCTGCATTTCTCCAACAGCTATGATTACTGTGGTAGTTACTTTCAGATTAGGATTTCTAATGCAAAACATGCTCAGTTATATACATGATGAATTGTTATCAATTAAATTACCCAGTAGCAGCTCATATTAGTTCCATCTATGTGATCAATAATATTACTAATAATGACGGAAACACTGAAAGGCATCATTCTACCAAAGGAGTATTTGTTCTTTGCATAGTTTCTAAACATTGTCTTGACAAACACACTGTCATGTTGTAATTACAGGACTTTCAGTTTGTAATGGAGAGTTTCCTATGTCTGCTGTAACTACTTTGGACAGATCTATATGAATTTAGAAATGATATAAATAGCCTTTTAATTTTTAAATAACAAGATGCATCATCAAAGACAAGCCCATCTTACTCTTTTCCTCCATTCGTTCTGCAGCAATACACTGTACAAATTGTCCATGTCAAGCACTTACTGAGGAATGAGAGAACTTCTGTCTAAAAGGAAACACTAGCAGGGTTAAGAGCAGAGTTGCAGTAGCCTGTATTTGCATATGAAGCCCTTTTTTCTGCCTATATTGTGGAATAGTCCTTTAAGTGTCTGTACAGCGTTGACAGTAATGAAGATGAGATTGAAAAATGGGGTTTAAAATCTGTCTCTGCAGACTTGTGACTGTTGCCAAGCCTAACAGATGCTCATCTGATCAATTTCTTACCCCATTTGTCTTCCTCCCGAGATGAAAGTATGAGGAGATAAATACAGGTTTGTCCCACCATTTGCTTTCTCATTGCAGTACGGTCCGACATCCAGCCGAGGATTTTGATTATTTCCTTCTTCGGTGTCAAATCCGGCCTAGCATCAGACCTCTATCTTCCTTCTTTTTTTCCTTTTTTGTATCCTCTTTTTTTCTCTTTCATTTTCTTCTCCTCCTTACCCCTGCTGTTCGTGTTGTTTCAGTCTCATTTGGTGGATTTCAACTCACCAGTTTTGGCCTCTTGTGATCTTTCCCGTCTTTGCATCAGTCTGTCTCCCTATATTTTTCCCCAGAGGTGACGAAATCAAGACACATGGTGATTATTGACAGGTCACTCTTGCAAACAGAGGTCAAAGGTAGAAGGGAGCTGAACAGGATCCTGCTCACCTCTGTGTGTGCAGGAATAATAATGCAGGGTATCATCACACATTGCTTTTCTATTTTATGCAGACACACCTCTATACATGACTTACACCCAAACATATACAGGTTTATGGCATGAAAACCTCAATCTGTTAATTATAAAATAATATGCAACATTTTATGTTTTACTGCCTGTTTATTGGGTACGTAGCTAAACTAAGAAGCATGTTTTTCTTACTCATAAGAATGTTGTATCGGAACACACAGATGTTATACAGTACACACTCTTTGCAATGAAAATGTGACCAATAGAAAAGTACAATGAATTAGTTATAAATTTGATATTTAGACACTCAGTGAGGGTCATCCTCAATAACTTCATCGGTTTCATCAGAATTGTTGTGTAGTGCACGACAAAGTCTCTTGTTCGACAGGTCTCTTTAATACCTCATTATTTCATATTGAAGCCTGATGACACTTCACACCATAAAGAGAAGTATGGCTTTATCAACATTATTTATGGCTGGACCTCCTCCCACTGCAAGCACAACCTTAATTGAGTTTTTTTGTTACATTGGTGTTGGTTTTGGGTTGTTTTTTTTGTTTGTTTGTTTGTTTTTTGCAAATACTTTGCTTGTTTTTATCCAAAAAACTAACATTACAAACATAATCTACATTTTTTTAATAGCAGCCATGCAACATGGAATGATGCAACTTTGACTTTCACAGTGTTAGCCTCCCTTTGTTCAGTCACAGCATTCTTTTTCACCTGTCATATAACTTTAACTTTTGTTTTTTTTGGTTGTGTGTCTCAAATACAGATCACTATTCTTAACGTTGATAGATTTTTCAAATATTTGTTTGTATATTTGCGCCCAGTTAAAGTTGAACTGGACATACAGGCTGGGAGGCGCGTACAGTTGAAACCAAAAGTTTACATACACTGTATAAAAAGACATAAAACCTTTTTTTTCACACTGTCTGACATTAATTCAGACTTAATGAGAGAGAATGATGAGAGATTTTTTTGGAGATTTTTTTTTTTAAACTTTATGTAAAGTCAGAAGTTTACGTACACTAAGATTGCTATGCCTTTAAGCAATTTGGGAAAGCCCAGATGATGATGGCATGGCTTTAGAAGCTTTTGATAGGTTAACTAACAACATCTGAATTCATTGGAGGCACACCCGTGGATGTATTTTATGTCACACCAAACACACTGCTTCCTTTAGTGACAACATGGGAAAATCTAAAGAAATCAGCCAAGATGTCAGGAAGAGAATTGTGGACCTCCACAAGTCTGGTTCATCCTTGGGTACAATTTCCAGATGCCTGAAGGTTCCACGTTCATCTGTTCAAACAATTATACTCAAGTACAAACACCATGGGAATGTCTGGCCATCATACCTCCAGATGCAACATAAAAAGACAGATTACAGTTTGAAAATGCACACAGGGACAAAGACCGTCATTTTTGGAGACATGTCCTGTGGTCTGATGAAACGAAAACTGAACTGTTTGGGCTTAATGACCATCGTCACATTTGGAAGAAAAAGGGAGAAGCTTGCAAGCTTGAGAACCAACCCAACTGTGAAGTACGGGGGTGGCAGCATCATGTTGTGGGGGTGTTTTGCTGCAGGAGATACTGGTGCACTTCAAAAAATAGATGGCATCACAAGGAAAGAACATTATGTGGAAATATTGAAGCAACATCTCAAGACATCAGTCAAGAAGTTAAAGCTTGGGCACAAATGGGTCTTCCAAATGGACAATGACCCAAAACATACTGTGAAGTTAGTTACTAAATGGCTTAAGGACAACAAAGTCAATGTTTTGGAGTGGCCATCACAAAGCCCTGATCTTAGTCCTGTAGAAAATCTGTGGGCAGAGCTGAAAAGGTGTGTGGAGCACGGTGGCCAACAAACCTGACTCAGTTCCACCAGGTCTGTCAGGAGGAATGGGCCAGTGTTCATCAAACTATTGTGAGAAGCTTGTGGAAGGACACTCAAAACGTTTGACCCAAGTCATACAGTTTAAAGGCAACACTACCAAATACTAGGAAATGTATGTTAACTTTAGATTCAGACTCAGAATAGTAATAAAACATTCTATAAAAAATTCTCTCTCTCATTCTACTGCCATTTAGCAAATAGAAATAAGTTTGGTAATCTTAACTGACCTAAAACGGGAGAAGTTTAGTCTGATTTAATGTCAGATAGTGAGAAAAGGTTATGTGTCTTTTTATACAGTGTATGTAAAAAAAAAATCTGGTTTCAACTGTAAGAAACAACACAAAAAAGAAAAAAATCTGTCTTTTCCCAACATCTACTAATGAGCCCTCCTACCTCAGGCATAAATGTAGATACAGTTATTTTTGGAAATATATAGGTAAATATAAGTTTGCATCACATTCCTGCCATTTATGTCAAGTTCAGCATAAATCTGGAGAAAATCCTGAGAAACAAGTGATCTTTAGGAAGGGAAAAGCAAAAACATCTTAGCAATAAGTGATACATCTTTAAGAAGATTTTAAAAAGAAAGCAACTGTGCAAGGCTTGCCACAGAAACAGATCTGAATTTAGGAAAATAATAAATCGTCATCCAGCTTCTGTGTTCTCACACTGTTTCACAGACTAACTAACTTAACCACAGTCGTGCTGCAAGCTGACCGACTCGCAGACCCACAGCTCTCTTCCAGTGGGCACAAAGGGAGAGAGATGGGTGAGCCTGATCAACCCCAGTACTGTCAACCCAATTACTCATTCTCTTAAAGGGCTATTAAAACATAATTGCCCGGCGATTTACATCCAAGTTAACGTGGCCCCGAGATAATTTATTATTTTCCATAAGCCCTTTCTTTTGTGTGCCGACTGAAAGAGTGTGTGGGGGAGAAAGAGAGGGAGACTGTAATTTCCTGAGTCATGAAGAAAAGCATGTTGGCAGCCCAGTGTAATTGTTTAAACCCCACTCTCAGACACCTTCCAGTCACCCCCTTTTAATCCTCGTTATCGCTCTCATTAGGCCGAGGTCAGGGGTCAGCCAGCTCCCTTTAGAAACACAAACACAGCACTGGGGAGAGGAAGGCATGGACGGTGGGCTGGGGTTGGGGTTGAGGTTGGAGTGGAGACAGATTTTCGTTTCAATACGGCCAGCTTCTATTTGTTTTATTCACTTTTTCTATGTATAATAGAGTTACTTTTATATTGTGTGGTATACATGGTGCTGTTTACTATATATGATAAGTAGTAAGACAGAGAATTAACTGCATCTTGAATGAGCTTTCCAGCAACGTTTAGGCTCTGTATGGAGGCAAATCAATGCCATAATTGAAGAAAATGAAACTGCTATTGAATATGTGATTTAAATCTATGCAGTTTGAATTCCACTCCATAATTTCAGGAGGACATTTTCTGTTTTACAATTTCAATAGCTTATGGATGTTTTTGTTCCTTATCTCGTGTAACTGACAAACCTGACTGGACTGAGTTCAAATCAACCTTTCCCAGCTTAGTTTTTAATGTTGAATTTTGTTGTCAGAATTTAGCCAATCAGTTTGAACAGTTTCACATTTAGACTTAAGTTAATCTTATGATCAAAAAATACTACTTGAATGTAGTTTTTTGTGAATACATGGTCCCTTAATCTCCATTGTAATTTTTGAAATCTAACAAACATGTACAGTTTTTTAAATTATAATCAGTCATAATATACTGATACTTACTGGAGATTCCTAAAAGTACATTTCAAACTACACAAATTCAGATAGATTGTTAAGAAATAACATGTCAACGCTCTAAATTCAATACCGTTTCAATTTCTGCTTTAAGAATATGTTGTAGAATATAATCAAAACTTACAATCATATTCAGTTTCTTATTAAGATTAAAATCCTAGCAGCCTTTCTTTGCATTTACATTTGAAGGAAACTGAATTGTTTGAAAATACACATATATTGTATATATGCTGAGTTATTTTACCCAGTAAAATTTTTAAGCAAGTGAATTAATTTATGTTTGACAAATATATAAAAACATAGAAGATAGACTTGTGCTCCATGTAAGTAATTCAGGAAAAATAGGATTTCTCAAAGGATTACGATTATCTGAATTAACAGAGTTTGTTTGGTAATGTTGTTTCTTAAGTAGTAATCAGTCAGATCACAGCACAGCTTGTTCCTCGTCGCTGAACATGGATCTTCATGACTCTGGCTCTATGTTTGGGCTTGTTGTCGTGCTGTTGAATGAATTTGGTCATCCACATCCCCGATGTTATTGTGTGATCGATAAAGTGCCTGAGACGATTGCACTGTATATTTACTCTGATCTGCCACAACATTAAAGTCACTGACACTGGTGTTCACTGAAGGGAGCAACATTGATTATCTTGTTGCAGTGGTACCTGTCAAGGATTGGGATATATTAGGCAGCAAGTCAAGAGTCAGTTCTTGTATTTGATGTGTTGGAAGCATGAAAAATGGGTAAGATTTAGGATCTGAACAACTTTGGCAAGGACCAAGTTGTGATGACTAGATGACTGAGTCAGAGCATATCCAAAATGGCAGGTCTTATGGGTATACAGTGCTTAGCACCTGCTGAAAGTAGTCCAAGGAAGGACAACCAGCGAACTGACATCAGGGTCAAGCTCACTGATGCGTGTGAAGGCTGGCCCATGTGGTCTGAATTCACAGAAGAGCTACTGTAATTAAAATCCCTGATGTGGCGGCTGTGGCTCAGGTGGTAGAGTGGTTGTCCTCTAATTGTAAGGTTGGCGGTTCGATCCCCTGCCCCTCCACAGTCAAAGTGCCCTTGGGCAAGACACTGAACCTGAAGTTTCTCCCAATGGCAGGGAAGCGCCTTGCATGGCAGCTCTGTCACCATCAGTGTATGAATGTGTGTGAATGCTAAAACATTGTAAAGCACTTTGAGTACCACTAAGGTAAAAAAGCTGTATATACAAGGTGTGTCAGAAAACTTCCAGGACTGGTGTCACAAAAGATATATTTCAAATCCAAGCTGCAAACTAAAGTTTTCAGTTTCGAAGTAATCCCCCTGGAGTCTAACACACTTTCCCAGCCTTCTCTGCCACACTGCCATGCACTCCTGGAAGGATTCTTCTGGGATCCTCTGCAGCTCCGTCATCACAGCCATCTTGATGTCGTCCACGTCTTCAAAACGGATCCTCTTGATGATCCCCTTGAGCTTGGGGAAGAGGAAAAAATCCCACGGAGCCAGGTGGGGTGAGTAGGGAGGTTGCTCCAGCACGGCGATGTTCTTCTCAGCCAGGAGCTGTCGGATCCTCAGGGCATTGTGAGCAGGCGCGCTGTCATGGTGAAGCAGCCATGACTTGTCCTGCCACAACTCTCGCCTCTTCTCGCGCACTGAACGAAGGAAACGGCGCAGGATTTCTTTGTAGACGTGCTGGTTGGTCGTCTGAAGAGGAAAACTCGTAGTTTGTAGTTTGGGTTTGAAATACATCTTTTGTGACACCAGTCCTGGAACTTTTCTGACACACCTCGTAAGTGCAGACCATTTGATGTTGGAAATAATGGAAAGGCACTTGAACACACAGTGAACTACATCGTGGTACACGTGGCACAGCCGTTGCAGACCAGTCAGGGTACCCATGCTGACTCCTGTCCACTGCCCAAAGTGTCTGTAGTGGCTACATGATCATTCTGTGGTGGGTCATGCCGCAATGGAAGAATGTGTAAAGAATCATAAAGAAGACAAATCAGCAGAGGCCGTGTGATGCTCAGGGCAATGTTCTACTGGGAAACTTTAGGTGTTGGCATTCATGTAGATGTTACTTTGACTTTGTACATAAACATAGTTGCCACCCCTTCCCTGATTGCAGTGGCATCTTTCAGCAGGAAAATGCGCCCTGTTGATATGTGGAACATGACAAAGAGTTGAAAGTGTTGACTTGCTCTCCAAATTCCTCGGATTTCAGTCAACTGAGCATCTGTGTAAGTCTGATCTGTGGAAGTTTCTGATCCATGGAAGCCTCATCTCACAATTTCCAGGACTTAAAAATCTGCTCCTAACTTGTTGGTGCTTGATACCACAGGATACCTTAACAGCTTTTAGTGAGTTCATGCCTATAGAGGTTAGAGCAGTTTGGGCGACAGAAGAGGGACCTACATAATATTAGGCAGGGGGGTTTAATATCCCTTTGTCATGTATGTGTTAGGATACATAGTAACTGTTTTGGTCATATGCATTGTAATAAATTAAGTACAGTTTTAGTATTTTCTGATATTAATTTCCAGCTATTTTTTATGAGCTGCATAAAAGGTGTTACAGAAGATAATTAACATCTTCAAGCACCATGCGCTAATGTCACTCACCCACATCACCGTATGACGTTTTTGCAGGCTGCTAGGTTCCCAAAACTGTCATTCATTATTCCACTGTCTTGTCACCTGCTCTTATTTCAGCTATAAATTATTCTCTGAATCTTTCGTTCTTTCCTTTTCATTCCATGCAACTGTTTCCCATCTTTGCTGTGATTCTGCTCACCCCCTCTGAACTGTCTGCAGGAGCTACAACCTTGTTTCCTCCTCACTGTCCCTTTCTAATTGAAGCTAATAAAGATCAATTAAAGTCATTAAGGGCTTTTCTTAAATGAGGCCTGGCTACTAAATGCATCAGCAGGCTCTCTGTCTTTCTCAGTATATACTATGCATATGTCTCTCTCTCCCTCGCTCCCTCTCTCTCGCCCCTTTTTCTGCATGCACAGGGGCTTGTAGGGGTCTGTGGGGGCCAAGGTATTTCCAGAGTCACATCAATGAACAGTACTCCTGGCTGTTCTTGGAGTTGACATTTAACCACTACATCTAAGGCCAGTACCAGCATGTTTGCATTAATTCTGCCAATAGCTAATACTTATGCTGACATTCAGTACGTTTCAAGTAATTCTCAGGGACATTTTGATCGGAAAAGACGAATCTTGATGATTGTGATTGCCCTATTATCCTTTATCGTTCTTAACAAGTCGCTTCAAGTAGAACTTTTAAGAGAAAAGGAAGGACAGGACAAGTGATTTTACAATTTTCATTTTTGATGTTACATTGTTGTCCCACCGATTTGACTGACAAGTGAAAGTCAAAGTGCTGATGAATTTTATTCACCCTTTTTCTTTTATATAAAGTACCATCGTCAGGTCATTTATTTAGCTATATCTTATACACTGCTTTGTGGCCAAATACCTTTAAAACTAATCAGTCTCAGCTTGTAAATATTAACTTGCTATACACAAAATTCAAAGCTTTATGACAAATAATACATGCAAACAACAGCTAAAAAACTAATTAGGATTTACTATTAAAACCAAGAATTGTGTCTTTGAAAACATACAAGACTAAAACCACGACTTGCCGCAAATTTCTGTGACCTTTTTTATTTAAAAGATATTGTGACATCACCCTCTGGCCAGTTGTTACGTTTATTTCACCGTTAACTTTCAATTTTTTTCAGCCCTTCTAATGACAGTCATTTTCTTTACCCTGAAAATTACTCCTACGTTTAGTTTATTACATTTATTTGTCAAGGGTCATGAACAAAAAAAACCTTTAATCTTCTACAAAGAAAGAAGATATACCAGATTTAGCCACTAGCTCATTTCTATACAGAGTCACTGCACAGGTTGACACAAACATTGGCACATATAGACGTTGTTACTCTGTGTTTGGTTTTACCACATCACAAATCACCCATCTACCTCCACTGAGAATCCATCATCACTAAAGCAGGGGTCAGACTGTGACTGAACTATCCAACTGCTGTAGTACTAGAGCACTGTTCTTACCCTGGACTCCACAGAAAAACAAGCGATGTGACAGAGTGATAAGAGGGATGAAGGAGAAGGAGTGGTGACCCATTCACAGGACAGCAGGGAGCCTGATGGTGCTACCATGAGCTGACAGGACTGTCAGCGCACTTCATGCAGCCGACTGTGTGTGTGTGTTGCCGTGTGCACATGTGAGCTTGTGTAACTGAGAGGATGTATGAGTTTCTCTGTGTGAACTTGCATGTCTCCTACGTGTAAGATTACAGCGTGTATGTAACTGAGAACCTATGTGAGTGTGGACCATGCGGCTTGTGCTCGTGTGGTATAGACAACATGTGAATATGTGTGTTTTTGAGTGCAAGTGAGAGACTGCTGATGAGTGTGTGTTTGCTTATGTATCTGGGAGTGTGTTAGGACTAAACCTAAATTGGTACCACATCCCATTTGGATGTGTGTAAGGTTTTAAGTGTGCGTGTGTGAGTGTAATGTGTTTCATTAGTCGTGCTGCTTCGTGTGCCCGTCTGCAGTTTCGGTACAGTATAGCAGCCAGTCTGGTGCAGGGACGAGGCGGGAAGCTCCTGATCACTCAGCCCGGGCTCTGCCTCCCTCTCCATATGGCCACAGAAAGCCTCGGCTGCCTCCCCAGGCCTCTGCCAGTGTGAAAAGCAATTGTGTGGAATGTGTAGGAATTAAGTATCCCATCATTCAGAGCAGACATGCAATTAAAAGAGCTGCAGCCGTCACTCGCGGTAGACATCGCGTGAGTCATGTCACTATAACTCTACGAGGCTGATGGCTGCCATTTTTTTGTTCTTAAGAGGGAGGAGTAAACACATAGACACACACAATTTCCTGTATCGCATTTACTGTACACACACATTTACATACACATTCACAAACATAAGCATTCAGTGGTGTTTTTTTTCCAATTCTAGCTAATGCTGTTCTGTTACCTCCGTTTGTAGAGTAGTTGGCTGGTCTAATAATTTCTCTTGTCCATATATCCCCTTAAGTCATCTCCTCCTAGAGTTATCTGTGATAAAAATGTCTTTTAAGTCAGACTTACATAGTTACAGCTACGTTTAAGCCTGTTATTTTATTGATGAAACAACTATTTCTGTCACTTTTTGCTCAAACAGCCTAGTGCAGCATTATGAACGTCCTCCAACAGGGAGATTCTGAAAGTATGCACAGTTATTCACATATTTAAATGATATCACATGTTCATATTTCTATGAAGGGTGGCTTTGCATCTTCAAGAGAGGCTATTGACCACACCTACAAAGACTTTTTTTTTCACATGGTCAAATATATTGTACAAACCAGTTCTTCTCTGACTTAATCCAGCCCTTACTCTTTAGTCTTCGGCTCATCCAGCAAGCGCATTTCAAAAGAACATTTTTCAGTCTTCCAAGCTTGTTGATGGTTATTCTCCTCATAACATCTGTTCCATTACACCCATGGTATATGCAGGCTGTATATTCTCCTGTTTTGCGTGACCTTTGTTTGGCTTGTCTGATTGATGAAGTCCAATTGTGTTCTCGTTTTCAGCCATTTCTTTGAGCTTTTCGATGGTGGGGAATTTTTGCTCAAACACAGCATTATATGTCACTATGCAATGTAGTGTTTCTGTTGCAGAATATCAGGTCACCAAAACTGTTACCCACACTGAGAAAAACAAACAAGCAAAAGGGAACTTTGTCTTGAAAAACTGCAACTTTGGAAGATGTTCCTTCAACTTGTCTAACACAGACTACTGAATCCCTACATTAGCTTTAGATGGAACAAATACTGTGGATTTTGTCCCTCATGTCTAATCTTGCTGTCGCATTAGAAAGGGATCACTTCAAGGCCAGTGTGAACAGAAGGAAAAGATTACCGCCACCAAGAATTCTGTAGCCATACATAAGAGCATGCATTTACTAAGACAGACTTTAAAAACATAATTTTCAAAAGTCTGAACCTATCTTTTAATGCACATGTACATGCACCTATCTTGGCATAAATATGAGTGGATGTACAAGCTGTACATTAAGAGACAAGAGAAGTCAATCATAAAAGTGTTGGCATTCAAAGAGAACGAAGGTCATGCAGATCGCATAAAAATGATAGATGTTTACAAGTAAAGTGGATGAGTTTCTGGTGCTGCACTTATTGTACATTTTTACTGAGTACGCAGTGAAGTTTAAACTGATTTCTGATCAGCCTCTTGGCAAGTGATACAGTATATTAATATATAATTTTTCATATGGTACTCTAGAATAAGTGTTACAGCTTAGATGTGCTCTGCATTGTAAAAAAAAAAAAAAGAGAGAAAGAAAGAAAGAAAGAAAGAAAGAAAGAAAGAAAGAAAGAAAGAAAGAAAGAAAGAAAAACTGTAATACTTTATTGTTTACAGTTTAACCAAGTAGCTCCTATGAGATTAAGAGTCATTTTTGTCAAGTGGCCAAAAGAAAAACATTACGGGAAACAAAAACCATTTGATGGCTCAGCCCAAAATAAAAACACTACATGAGCACCCATTTAGACTGTGAATGACCATATACGTACAACAGATTGAATCTCAAATCAAACTGCAAGACTCAATGCTGAGCAGGTTTTGCGCAGCTTTCCAGCAAGCATATTGAAATACCTTACCGTCTACTCTAGGTACACAGATTAGTGTAGTGCTTGTCTCTGTAGTATTTTACTTCTATCTCTTCTGATAGCTCATATCAGTCTGTTCACAGAGCTAAGCTTGAGTGGGCTACAGTGTAAATATCCCAGACCTATTATTACTTCAACAAAATGTTCCTAGCCGTTGTCAAGCCACTAAGTACAAAATGGTGAATTGCAGACACGAAGAGAGATAATTGCCACTCACACTGAAAATTTGGCAAGCGCCTTCCCCACGAGACCCGGATGAAATGGTGCTTCAACCCCCGAAACTGTCATTCTTAATGAAATGGTAATTACAAACCCAGCGGAACAGCTGAGGGGCCTGCCGGGGCCCACGGAGCCCAACTACCAGAATAAACCTGCTACAACAACCTGCAGAGAAGAGGGAGGGAGGCAGGAAGGAGGAGGGGAAGGGGGGGAGGAAGGACAGCGAGACGATATAAAGCAGGAGAGACGTTCAGGTAGGGGCTAACACCAGGAATCTGAGATTTATTTCAATTGTGCAATGTAATACACACTCCAGGTTGGAGTGTGCAGTACACTGGGACCCTCATCAATAACGCCGGCTGTGTGGAAGGCAGGAGGGGAGGTTGGTTAAAAGCGCCCACACAGCCTGGGTAATTGATTGCTTTGTAAGTGAACGTGTCTTTAACCTTTGGGAGGTCAGGCCCAGTCGGACACCATCAGTCCTGCCTGGGGTTGAACCGCTTCCAGCCGTTTGTCTTCCGCTGCTCCCTCGTCTCAGGGCCGATTTGTCAAGCATGAGATGTTTTGGGTGTTTAGATTACAGGCGAGATGGGAAAACAAAGGCAAAATGCCACCCCAAACAAAAGGCCTGAGCCTGGATCTCCCACTGATCTGCAGGCCGGGCAGGAGGCCAGCTACCTGGGGTGCTGAAACTGAAAGGGGGGAGGGAGGCAGTGGTGGTGGGGTGGCTTTGCTGAAACAGAGCCACAGTGAAGCCCCCGAAAAACAGCCACTGTGGAGCTTGAACCGGAGCCAGAATGGAGGCTGAACAGGAGCCAATGTGAGAATTGAACGACAGCCAGAACGGTGACATGAGATAGAGCCGGAATAGCGCCTTGAGACGGAGCCAAAATGGCAGCCAGAAACTCTGGGAGATAGGAGGGAGCTCGGGGCGGCTAACTGTTTTCTTCACGGCAATACTCCTCATCACTGGAGATTTTAAAGTGTCCCTTTGCCACCCTCCCAGGTACTTAGGGCTGTCTGTCTGTCAGGCTGTTAGAAAGTGACTAAAGATGATTTATCTCTTAGATTATCGGGGCCACTAGCTGTGGAGTTGCTCATGCGATGCCCCAGAGGGACAGGTCAGAAACAGACAACACCTTCCAGGACCAACATTCTGACACTTATCTCTTTCTTATAAGGACGACACCATTTACAGCTGACCTACACCTTTTGATAGGCAGGAGAAAGTCAGGCTCTCATCTTGTTAAGCGCATGTGTGGTTAAAGGCTGTGTATTTATTTTCAGATGTGATATTTCATCACCGTAAGGTAAAAGCAGCTTGTTTTTGCGTGTTTGTGTCAGTGTGTTTTTGTAACATATGAACAAGTGTGTGCACATGCAAGACTAAGCGTGTGTTTGTGTCAAAGCACAAGGTGCTGTGTGTGCCTGCCAGCTTCATCTGCTGTTCTATTACCATAGACGTGATGTACCTGCCACTTCCCTCCTCAGCTGAGGTGTGTGTGTGTGCGTGTGTGTGCCTGTGTGTGTGTGTGCGCCTGTGCGTGTGTGTGTGTGTTGTATTCTCCCATCCTGTTGTTAAATCTGACAACCACTAACACAGGCTGGTGGTGGAAAAATAAGGGGGGAAATACTCTCAAGTTCCAGATACCACCCTGAGTGTGACAGACAAACTGTCTAAGACTGTGGAAAAGCCACCCTCCTCTCCTGCCTTACACTCTTCACCTCCCTCCTCTGCCAAGATTTAAGCAACCAAAGATTCTATTTTGACACCATTCTCTGAAGTGGAGTATACTCAATATGATATGATATTCTCCTGCTCCTAAAGAAGGTCTTTATTGTGAGACTAGCATGTTTCAGCTTTACGTCTCACAATAAAGTTGTCCTTTGTGCTGCAAGCGTTGCTGGAGTTTTGACATCTTCTGGCTTTTTTTCTTTCTCCAAGCACGGTGAAAGTAGGAGAAGTTGTGCCAGAAATCCTTTATCGGCTTTTACATAGTCTTCCCAAATTTATTTGGTTCAGGTTCATTTATACTTGCATGCTACATTAGGCATTTAGGGGTTTCATTCAATCTTCTACACACTATCTTACAATGTGTTCAAGTGTTAAATTCAGTCACTGTGTCAAAAATGTTTTTAATTAGGTGCTGTTTTGGTCCTGATACCAAATACGGTACATTTTCAAGTCTTTTCCCAAAAACTAAAACACGCAATTGTGCAAGAATGTAGCAAAGCAAATCAACACTAAGATTAGCTTAACTTTAATTTGAATCAGGATCTGTATGATGAAAGAATTATGCCACTTTTGTATCTGATAGTTCCAGGAACTAAGGAGCCAGAGGCAGTAAAACAAAGAAGTAAATCAGGAACTAAATGTCCTTACTCACTTATTGTTGCATGTTTTATGATGTTCACATGGAATCAAACATGCAACACGTGCACAGTTGCAAAGGAACAGTGCTACAAACTTTTTATTGCCAGCTACAAAATTTTGGACCCAGTTGAGGCAGGTATTGCTCCTAAGATTCTGAAGTAGTTTGGCTCCTAACATTTTTTTTAAAAAGTATTCAGGTTTGATAATCAGCTCCAATCAAAAATTAAAGCAATGAAAAACTGAAGTGTCTCTTTAACATTTCTGTGAACTTAGAATAATCAAAAAGTGAACTTTAGTTTTCAGTGGGAACGAGAAGCTTGAATTGTCAGATTTTTTTTATTTGCAGTTTTCCCACATTTATCACTGTAGATATATAAAAGCGGTGTAATCTTGTTTGGAAACGAGACCAGCCTAGTTTGTTCTTATTCGGGCTGTCTGTGGATTTGACTGAAGATCAATAACCTCACAACTCTGTCAGCTCTATAAATCCAGATGAACATGTAGTTCACAGAGCATTAATGCATCTCGTGTGTGTGTGTGCGCGTGTGCATTCACACAACTATCTTTACGAGGACCAGTTTGAGTTTTAAACCATCAAAGTGATGATATTTTGAGGAAAGTCTGACATTTTGTCAGGTCCTCACTTTGTCACACCATTTAAAAGACTTGGATTTAGGATTAAGGTTAGATTTAGGTTTAGGTTAGGGCTGGTGTTGAGGTTAGGCACTTGTGATAGTTAAGGTCAAAATAAAGGGGCCAGGAAATGCATTATGTCATCGAGTACCCTCACAAAAATAGCCATGCAAGCGTGTGTGTATGTGTTTTTGTGAGGGCGCTCATATGTGAGGGCTATAGAATATGTATGTGTGTGTTTGTGTGTGAAATGAGAGAGTGCATACACACCTAATGCATTCTGGCAAGCCATTTCCATTTCATGCAAGGCCATAGATCGTCCGAGGGCAGCGGGTCTTTCGCTCTCCCTCTCCCTCTCCCTCTCTCTTTCTCTCTCTCTCTGTCTCTCTCTCTCTCAGCATCCCTGGTGGGGTTGTAAAACTGGCCTTGCGTCTCTGCCCCAGCCAGATAGATTAATTAATTATCCAGACCTCCTCTTTTTTCATCGCTGAGCCAATTACTGTGTGACTGAGCCTGTGGTCTATATACCACTATGTAGAAGAGAGAGAGAGAAAGTGTGTGTGCAGGGTAATTAAAGAAATAGCTCATCCACAGACTAACAATCCCACTATCACTTAATATTGGAGGAGCTATGCAATGATATTGTTTCCTGTGAAAGGAGAGGAGATCTATGTGTCCGTAATTGTTGGTTCTTCAAGAGGCATTGCAGGCTCTTTATGTGTGTAGGTGTGTGGATGGGTGGGTAGGAGAGAACTAAACTCCTCAGGTTGATTAGGATTCGTAATAATCAGAAGGAAGACGACGGGCAGTCGTGATAGGCCACAGATGCACTGTTGACTCTTGACCTCAAATTATGGTGGGTTATTTAGACATGATAGGTTTGTTGAGGCAAATATATAGTGTCACTTCCCAACTCTTAGCTCGCTCCTAATTAACTTTGTCTCTTTAAACTTTTCTTTGCAGGCAGCGTAAGCCTGAAGTATTATAATAATAACTCTGGTCCTGGGCAGAGATGCAAAATGTTGATGGTAATTGTGTGTGTGTGTGTGTGTCTCTGTCTCTGTGTGTGTGTGTGCCTGTGTCTGTGTCTGTGTGTCTGTGTGTGTGTATGTGTGTGTTTGGATGTGCATTTGATTGATGGGTCAGCAGATAAACTGGGCTGAATGTGCCGAGTGTGTTTGTGTGTGTTTGTGTGTGTTTGTGTGTGTGCCCTGAGGGACAGGGGAAGCGGAGCGCTGCACCTCCTGCAGGGGGTGCCGTGTCTCCCGGCAGGGGGGTGCAGCAGGCAAACAGAGGGGTGCCTGTACGCCCCTTCACGCAGACCCCTACACACACACACACACACACACATCACCCCACTCCACCCTACTGTGTTACAAGAAGGGAAGGCAGGAGGGCGGGGGGGTTGTAGGGACCCTGTGCTCTTCTAAACCTCCACTGATGCATAATTCATGTACAAGTAGCAATTTTGGTATTTTGCTTGGGGGGGGTGGGGTGCAGAAAAACAGAAGAAATTTCAGAAGAAAGTTCCATAACAGCCTGCGCACTCATCTTCCTCACCCCGCTATGTTTTTTTTTCTCTCCCATTCAGACTTCAATTTTGACGCTGACACAATTAGCTCGCAACAAAATCATTGGTAAATTTTCTCTGGAGCCTGCAAAGCTGAAGTTCTTTGCATTTACATCAACATTTTCAAAAAAGAAAAAACTTAGCATATGTCACATTTTTGTGTCTTAACGGAGCGATAATAAATGACCACAAATATTCTGTATCATTTTGTTTTCGGTTACTCCCTAATACTATGATTCAGGTCTTGGGGACTGCAGTCACTATAGGCAATTATGAGAACTGCTTATAAACATGATTTTGAACTAATGACAGAATTAGAGGTTTGCTACAGAAAATGATTCATTTCGTCTGCGATCTGCTAATGTCAGCAAATCACGAGGGTTAATTGATAAATAATATCCAAGCGTCTCATAAGAATCACATTTTTACATAACAATTATTTCTCAATTGATGTCTATGTTGCTGTTTTTACAGTTTAGTTGCTTAAGGATTTATTAGGATTTCATTTTTATTATTTGTCTTCACCAAAACCATTATGCTCCATCTGCAACGGTAATGACACATGCACCTTAACTGACCTATAACCTAAAGGAATAACAATGTTTTGCTCTTTATTATAGCATGCTGAATACAGAACTTTTGAACTCCATACGCAGATGTCCTACCATCCAATGAACACGCAAACACAGACTTTGTTTCTGATCATTACATTTGTGTTTGCTTTTTCGTATTTAGTGATATGAGATCTAAATCCTATTCCTTTGAAGAGGCAAACAAAGGTTCCTGGTTCAGTGTTTGCTTTGTCCGGTGTGAAAGGAAAGCAATCGGGACCCAAGAGGGAATCTTTTGCCAAGCTTGTATCGCAGGGCTTACTCAGTGCTTTCCCTTCTCCCTCTCTCTCCCTCTCTTCTCTCTCTTTCTCCACAAGGGCAGAGACATCCAAAAGGACTGTACCTTGGTGTGCGTCCAACAAAAGCTCTCTGCCGAATTTCATCCTCTTTTGAATTCGTGTTTGAATAACACTCGAGCTACAAATCAAAATATGTTGGACGCTGAGAGTGAGGTCATGGGGTATAGATCATCGTGGCTTCCAGAGAAGTCTCCTTGTGTAAAAGACGGGGACGGGTGGCTGCTACTTTGACTGATGGCTATAGAGACTGAGAGGGCCGTTCGGGGCCCATTCTCCTGAGACTAAGTCCATGCCTGTGCCAAACCCCTCATTTTCCTCCCCGCAATATATTTCATTAAACTTTTAACTCTTCACAAGGTAATTCACTTGACATTTTGAGGCTGTGCTATTGAAAGCTGCTGAGTGTTTCTCTGTAATTTCACATCACGCAGATATTTGTCTAATACATCCCTAAAAATACATTCCAAAATCTTTTTTTTTTCTCCGTAAAAACACATTCAGAACAGTTAAATGGATAAAATTGTGTAATATCCAAACCGACAAAGCTGAGCTGCACGGTGCAGCATTTCATGGTTACAGCCGTGCGGGTCCCAGTGGCGCAGAAATAATTTAGACCTCTTCTTAATTACTTAATAAGCCTAATTAGTAACATTTCTGAGCAGCAGATTTGGCTGCAAGAGCGATGGAAATCAGAGGAATGTTAAGTCTATTTGTTATTTCATTTAAATCCTAATGGTAATGAAATTAAGGCATTATGATATAACCGAAACAAACCGCGCAGGGATTGACCAAAGGGCTAATGCTGTTTTTTTATGCTCCTGATAAACATTCAATTAAGTGGTACGAAAGGAAGACAACAAAATCAGCGATAGAACAAGAAAATCGGGTTTTGTTGGCTGCGGTAGTCATGTGTCACCTTCATCAAGTGTTTGTTGTTCTCACTCTTCGTTCATTTTTCATTAGTACATTCCCAGATGTGATGGAGAGGTGCGTGAAACTGACCGGGCGTCTGCTGTGTTGTCGTCAGGATAACTGAGGCGAGCCCACCAATCATGCGCTGGAGCTGCTGCAGCATTCTTGGCCACTTAATTAGAAGTTGTTGGTACCACAGAAGGTGTCACCAACCTTTTCAGGCGCTGAACAGATGGTGTCCCCTTTTTTTGAGGTCCTGCCAATGCCCACTCTGTGGCTCCTGGGAAAATGACCTAACTCACAGGCAGCTGCTTAGTGCGGCTTGAGTGATTCTTTACAGCCACTTCTATTGGGGGGACTTAGCAGGACGTACCACTGCAAACAAGGGGTGAAACCGTCGTAGCTAGGTCCCTGGGTAGCTGCAAAAATCTGTTTTGGTTGCAGCATACCAGTTGTTAAGGCTGTGTTTTCAATGCCATGTGCAAATACGAAGCAAAGACCTCGACCCTGGAGATCCCGATGTCTCAGTGCTAGTTGGGTTTTGTATACACCTTCCTCCGCTTTTGGCAGATGGTGTGAATATCAACAGAGAAAGGACCTGGGAAGGCCCACAGAACAAAAAGTGAAAAGGGTTCCTCGACAGTTACAAAGAGGCCCCATGGAGAGGTGGGGGGGAGTGGCCTCCATCCTTATAGATAAAAAGAAGGAGGGAGTAAGAGTTTGCAAGGGCATTTGCCGTCGAGGAGTGAAAGTGGATGGAGAAAATGCGAGGGCCGCGAATTCGATATGTGAGGAGGCGGGGGGTCGGGGGGTTTAACATGCTTCGTGCTGCGTGGACAGAAGATCGGCTGTCACTCTGTAGTCGGCTTGGCTCAACCTCCCTCCGACCACGCAGGAGGTGGAGAAAGAACAAGTTGAAAATTGGATGAGTGTTTTCTGACTAATTACTTGATATGCATTACATTATGTGGGTTTTATCCTAAAGACATTTGAAGCACTTCCAGAAATCTCAATCACATTCTTTAAAGAAATTTTACAAATCCTGTGATCAGCAATGTCACAAACCACAACAACTATGAATCCTGATCTGCCCACATTTCTATTTCAAGAAATCCCAGGGCTACTCACAAGGTGTGCTGCTCTTTCAATTCCTTGCTACTGATGAGAAGGCTGAAAAGGCTGGGGAGTCTTCTTGAAAAGCGCCTCAGCTCAGCTGTGCTGTTTCATTGACATGGCAGGGGACATAAAATCTGTCATTTCCATCATGTTCTATCGTGGGTAAACCTGTTTCCTGCAGCTTTCTCTATCAGATATATGTCTGTGTGGGTTTACGGCCATGGAGCTGGGGCAAGCCCGATCGATCTGAGGGAGCTATAGGATTTAATAGGTGCACAGTTCTCGCTAAGGGGTACGAGGTGGGGAGGGTATATTTAATCACTAAAAGGGAGCAGGGTGTCAAGCCCCGGTCACCAACAGTTTGTTTTATGAGAAGTCTGGGTATCAGTTTTCTCTCCACTGTGAAATATCTTAGGTGATCTATTGTTATTACTGGTGTTAGATTTTATTTTTTCCATTTTATAGGTAGCTCAGGAAGATTATATGACACTGACATGCATCTAAATGTATTTACTAAGTGTAACTACATGAAAAAAAAAAAAAAATTAAATAAAATCTTGATTCTGAATCTTCAACATTATTTGAAGTAATGGTGAAGAATTATTTCCTGAAAATACCAAGCTGCTTTTGTGCTTTAACATACAGATTTCACATCAATCGTGCTTATATTGCTGGCAAATATTTCTTGCTTTATGCATGAAATTGTTCCGTAGGTGTGAATGAGTGTGCGTGTTGTCTGTGTCTCTATGTGGTCCTGCGATAGACTGGCGACCTGTCCAGGGTCACCACCTTCAGCATGGATAGACTCCAGCCTCCCCTCGACCCTACAGAGGGTAAAATGGTGTATAGATAATGAATGGATGGTTGGAAATGGGGAAGTGGACTCACATTTAAAGCATCCAAAATAAAAGCAGTCACAAGCGAACGAAAGTGATCTGATGCTAGCAAGGTTCTTTTGCTTACTGAATCTTTTGTTTATTTCAAAAAAATTCAACATGACTTGCTTTATTAATAGTTTTTCCAAAACTGAATTCTTTTAAATGTGGACTCTCCATCAACACAGCGGGGATGCCAGCACAGAGGGTGGTGAAAAAGCTTAACATTGGCCCAGTAAATACATGCAACCGCACATTCCTAGCAGGTGGCTTTGCAGCAGCAATGTTGTATTTTTGCTACTTACATTGCATTTCTGGTGATGAAAAATAAAATGATTGCTGAAATAATAACTTCACAAAATTGAGAACCAAAATCCCATTGCAGAGCATTATAAAGCATTGTCTTGTGTTTTGGCATCTAATAACCCTTTAAACATACTTGAACTGGCCTTCCTGGATTCTAATTCTGCTATCTCAGTGCTACCTGAAACAATGTGCTCCTTGCTCTGTTAAACACCAGGAGAGCCTGAGTTGTCCTTTAGACAACACATTTTCTGTCTTGTCTTCAATGTCAACAGTCAAATTAAATGCCAAAATAAATCTTGAAAATAAGCCTTCGTGAGTTCAGAGATTATCTTTTAGTTTTTGACATTAAAATAAAAAACTTTAGGCAGCAAGACACAAATTAGTTTAAACGGATCTTTGAATATCTATTAGGGAGAATTCAGGATCACAGTTCCCTGTCATTAGTGCATTTTTGGTTCCTTCGAACACACATTGACTGCCAAATAAAAGCACTTGTATCTTTAATCATAGTGCATTTGGAACTGATTAGGATCCATGTGAGCTGATGCTTCTGCAATCATTAGCTTCATCTTCTGCATTGAGCTGTTGTCAACAGTGTTTTTGCTCCAACTCCTCACAGCTTTCACAAACCTCCCAAAATGACCTTGAACTTCTGCAGCACAACGCAACCCCACACACCCGTCTGCCTAATGCTATTATGTCGGGTCCTACATGCTAAAAGTCATTGGTGGTGATAGTGGCTGATTAGATTGTGTCCATTGATTGCGTGGCGTGCTGTTAGGATGGGGACAGTGTGGGCCGCAGCTCCTGCATCTCCTCCTCAGACACACTGACAGTGACAGAGACAGAGGAGATGGAGCCCCATGCAGGGCAGCAGATTGAGTTATTGATCAGCTCTCTCCTTTCTGCCTTCTCTGCCTCTCTCTCTGCTGCTCGGAGAGACCCCGTCATCAGGATAATGAATTTCACTTATTGCAGATTAACGACATAAGGTCTGTATGGTAATAATGGCAGAAATTAGCTCTTTGTCACCCCCTCTGAATTTCTGAGGAGGAGGGGCGATGAAGGTTGTTATGGCCCTGTTACTCTGTCTGAGGACTGTGATTTTAACAAAAAGGAAATGAAACAGAGAAAGTTCGTGAAAACGAAAGATTTGAGGGAGAAGTAAGGAGAGACTTGTGAGGACTGTGATTTCAGCATCACTGAAGCAGCGGAGGAGAGTTCTGATGCAAGAAATTCAGATTTGATGGAGGAGAGTGAAGGAGACTTTAGAGAGGAAAAGAGCACTGAATAGCAGTCTGCTCTGTGAAAAAGGGAGGGCAAAGAGGAAAGACGAGAGGGGATGATTCAAAAGAGACGTAAAGAGATGAGCGGTAAAGTGGAGAAGTGAGCATGATAGGCAGTGGTCATACAGTCACCAGGCAGTGACGCTGCTTAAGGGTCAGCCATTGTGTCTCCAGCACCAAGATTGGGGTGGTAAAGAATGAATAATGAGGCTTGATTACAGTCCGCGAGATGGCACATTGTTCAGAATCAATCCTCCAGGCAATTACATCGGCACAAACAGCAGCCCTCAGCTCAGCCTGGACAGAGCGGGAAGCGATTGTGTCAGAGGACAACATCATCTTCGTCAATGACTTGTTGCCTCCTCATGTCGGAGCCATTAGCACTTACTCTGCTCCTGCAGCACATTCAGCCGCCCACGTAAAAAGCCTCAAATTCACATGTGCGTTAGGATATAAGCACAACACCATGCTTGTGCTTACCATATACACAAACACAGATAATAGAATGCATCTTCCTTGCTTGTTGCAGTTTTGGCTTTGGATTGTTGGACGCAGGGCTGATGGTGCAGCAGGCCGCACACTTCCACACTATTGCTCCACAGAGGATGTGCACACAAGAAGTCACACTTCACCCCACCAGGTAAGAAATACATATGGTATGCTCATTTCACCACCATCCGCCTGTCTCCCCCTGTTATTGGTCGCTGTCTTTTTATGTTTCTTGGATGGGATGTAACTGTAAAATCAATTTCCCTGAAGTACCCTACCAAAGGGATCAATAAAGTTCTATCTAATCCTTACAATGTTCTGTTCATATTTTGACTATATTTATTAGGGATGTCGGATATTGGCTTTTTTGCCAAAATCCGATATGCCGATATTGTCCAACTCTCAATTTCCGATTCTGACATCAACCAATACTGATATATATGTGGACTATTTAACATCTAGGGCTGGTCCAAATAGCAATATCTGGGCTCCAGATATTTGGGCCCAATTAAAGATGAATATGACAGAATACTATTCATTTACTTATATTATTTGTTTCTTTATTTATTAACACAGTAAAGGGCATTTAAACAAACTCAAATACAAACTAAAAACAAATTTAGAAAATTACAAGTTTGCCTAATTTATCATATTATATTAATGATATAAATATATATATAACAGTAGCAACAGTGAACTCCTGGTTTTGTTGACAATGTAGCCAGCCTTCGAAAAAATGCGCTCCGACGGAGTGGAAGTGGCCGGAACACACAGGCAGTATCTGGCTGCTAATGCCAGTTTAGGCTAGCAGTCACAGTTCTGTTTCCAGCATCCAAGTGGGCCAGACTGGACTCTAGTAGAGTCCACCAAATACTGCTCCATCTCTCACTTGGCACTTTGATCTTGTTCCTCAGGGTGTTCATCGTCGGAGTCCAACAGCATTAACATGGATATCTCCTCCTGTTTGTTTTTTTGTTTTTGGTGGTGGCACAGCAGCAGTGTCTTTGCCATGCCTTTCTATCGGCTTCTTTTCTGCCTCCCGAACAGCGTGCTGCTGGTCCGGTGAATTCGGACCTCAAAATTAATATCCGGATGTCACTATGACGACCGAGTATTTGGATATTCGGGTCCAGCCCTAGTAACATCATATATCTCCTGTTAGTCAGGCACAGCGCGAGCAAGCTTGTTACTGCAGCCACGCTTGTTTACACGCTTCACGACGCAGTTTTGATGACGTGCCGGTAAATGCCGGCGAAATTCAGGCATTTTTTTGTTGGTTTTAATTATAGGCAAAAAAAACAAACAAAAAAAAAACTATAACGATATTGACCGATACTACATTTTTATGCCGATATCAGACATCCCTAACATTTATTTAATACCTGTCTTTTTTTTCTTTTTTTTTAACTAATTGTCTTCCTTCTACCAGCCACAACAAAATGTTTTTTTTTCAGCCTTTCAGCACAATATTTCAACTTATCTCCATCTGTCCTGTCTGCTACTTTCCATGCATGCGTATTCACACTGTATGAATATGTGATAACCCTGTGAGAAAGCGGTTTGGCTATTGACTGACAGAAGTAATGACTTTTTATTGGTTAGAATCTTTTCTCCAGGAGCTGGAGTCAGCGTGAACATCCAATCAGAGGCCTGTCAAGGGAGGGCTAACGAGGTCAACACTCTGGAGCACGTCCAGGTCAGCTGGCAGGTTTTAAACAAAATTTCATAGCATGAATGTACAATACTGTTTTTCTTAAATGTACTTTTTTTCCCTATGATTATTGTGATTATAGAATATGAGACAACTTTTGTTTTTTTTTTTAGCATTCATTCTTGGTTAGGTGTGCTGGAAACCAGCTTTTCTGGCTCTACTGGTGGCCAAGTCTTCAGTCACTTCAGTTTTTATTCAGATTTAACCAGAGATGTATAAATATATTGACATTTAAAAAGGGAGATGGCAAGCAATGGTGTCACTCACTGGTTTGCAGTGGATACCGATTTGAAGCCTAGAGAATGTCTTTATTGTCAACACCATCTTTTCTGGTTGGGTGAAGCAGGGGAGTGACAGAAACCTGATTGGAGGTCATAGCTAGCGTGTACAGCATCATCACAATGTTAGCTAACCAGCAATGTGCATTATAAACATTCTACCTAAACATTAAAACTACAATTAAGTCCATTAAAATTGTAAAATGCATTTACTTACCAAACAACTGGATATTGGAATCCCTTGAGCATCTGTACAATTTACTGAAGAACAAGTCATGACTACAGTGAACTGAAAGGTGACTAAAACAAGCTGAAGAATAGCAAAGCTGGCACTGGAACAGACTAATGTCAACACAATGCGTCATTATATCACAACTGAATTAAAACAATGTGCATGCACTTCAAGTTTACCAGCAAAATAACCCTCCTGTTCTGCCTCATCCAAGAAGCTGGCCTAACAAGCTAATCATGCCCTCAAACATACCTCTCTTTGAGGCCTAATATCTGCGTAGTTCTGGAGTCATTTTCAAAATGACCACCAGCACACTGGTCAGAGAAAGTGACTTTAGCAACTGAAATTATAATGACTTGTTGAAAAAAAAATGTTATTATATAGTATTTTAAGATTGAAGTCAATGCTTCTTGCATAGGAGTCTACTGGAGGCAGAGATTTTTTTCAAGCTAGCACCTACCAGTCGTCAGTGGTATTGCACTTTAAGGTACTTTCACACTAGTTTCAACATCAAGCTATGAATGTTAATGGTTGTATTAAACAAAAGTGATGTCACAGGTGATTTAGTTCACTTTAAAGAGGTTAGCAGATGGATTTTGTTGACCAAGGCAGGCTAGTTGTTTCTGCCGTCTTCCAGCCTTTATGATTGGTGAAGTTAACCGGCTGTCCCTCCATCTTTACATCGAGCCGGCATGAGATGATGGTAGACAACACTGGTATCCATCTTCTCATCTAACTTGTACCTTGAAAGTGACAATGCTTGTTTCCCAAAAATGCTGAACTATTCCTTTAAAACACAAAAAACTATAGAAAAAGCAAGAAAGTAATTTTCTATCTATAGTATAGATAAATATTTTCTGATGTCACTGTATTTTTGTGGTGCAGTAAATCTGCTTTTACAGTCCTTCCTCCTTCCCCATTGCCCTTGATGAGATACAAATCAAGCAAAGTGCATTCAAAACTTAACTTCTGCCAACAACCGGGGAAGCTTGAAGATGTCATACAAATTGTTTTCAGGTTTCTGTGTCATGTGCTTTATCTGAGAATAGAAGAGATAAAAAGGATCATACTGTGATGTATAATGTGTTGGCAGTGTCATTTGCAGAAAATGGCAAAACTGTGTTTTCTTGAGTACAGGCACATACATGCAAATGTGTTTATGTTTCATTGTGTCAGCAGGCATACATACTGTATGTGTCTGTTTGTGCACATTTGAGTTTGTGCGAATTATCTATGTTTGTGAGTGTGTGTACTTGTGAAATAGTGAAGAGAGAGAAAGAAGGAGAGAGCGAGAGTGTGTCAGCATGTAAATTGAAAAGGCTTCATCTTTGCGGCTCTGCTCCCTGGCAGAAAGCGTGGGTCAGGCCATCGCTGCGAGGTGTGATTGATGGACGTGTTGCCGTGGTAACACGCAGTAAACAGGAGCGGGCTGTCAGTCTTTTTGCAGCTTGGCGGCTCTCTCTGCGATGTGCCATTGTCACACCAGATGTGCTGCTTGTGATGAACAGGGACAGGGAGGGTGTTTACTGGGAGGCGGTGGGGGTGTGGGGGGGTATGAGCTTATTTAAATCATTTAGCTAATATTCCCCTCAGCCGTTTTTGTCAGTATATTGTTTTTCTTCCACTTTCTCAACCTGTTTTTCTTTGTCTTTATATTTGAGTGTCTGTGGACAGATCTTTGGCTTGTCCGTCTGTGTGGCACATACAGTATCTCAAACAACACTGGCTGGATTAGGATTTTAACTCAGAGGCACAATGCATGTTAGCACTGACTTTCCGTATTTTCAGAATTGATCTGAAGAAGCCCCTTTTCACATTTAAATGAGTTGTTCAGCATTTAAGCATTCAAAGACATGCATGTTTTCTTTCCTGCAGAGAGTGAGATGAAAAGATTGATGCTACTGCTTCTACGTTTCTGCTGTTTAAACACAGCGAGGACATGGTTAGCTTGGCATAAGGAGTGAAAACAGAGAAGACGGATAGCCTAGCTTGTTCCAGAGGCAGCAGAATCTGCCCACCATCACTTTTAAAGCTCCCCCAGTTAACACATTAGCACCTTTTTTTTCTTTTTTTAAAAAATAAATGAAAGTTAAAATCTAAAAACAAGTATTTGTGGTTAAATGGGGTGTATAAATGATAGCTACTATTTCTGACCTAGCCTCTTTTTGTTGCCATAAAGTTGTCAAGCAAATATTTTTTGTTTTGTTTTGTTTTGTTTTATTTAAACAAGTATTTATACGGATAAAGCAAGCCAGCATTAAAAAGTTTATTATAAGACACAACATGCTAATTAGCAGAACCAAACTAGCTGTTTTCAGTTGTTTCCAGTCTTTAGCATTTTTAGCATACATGTTACCAAGTTTCTTATCTAAGGTGCATTTCCAATATTGCTGAAATGTTGTTTCAAGATACAGATAAAGTAAGCAACCTGTAAAACTAGAGCAGTGAGAAAGAGAAAGTCCTTTGTCAGCTATTGCTAGTACACTTGATAGCCAAAGGTGTTATCGCACTGACAGGCTAAGAGAAGGCGTGCATCAACAGTGAAAGATAACATACTTATATGTTGATCTGTCTCTGTCTAGTTTTTTCCCGTCTCTCTCTACCCTTCCAACAACATCGCCCCTTTTTTTAAAATTTCTTGCCACTTGTCTCTCTCCAGGTAAGAGTGAGTATCAGCGCTGCATGTCGTGGTGACCTCTCCATAAGCCTGCAGTCTCCAGGCGGTACAGTGTCAATGCTGTTGGGTACGCGCCCCAACGACGCCTCCACCGCTGGCCTGAAGAACTGGACCCTGATGACAGTGCACTGTTGGGGGGAGCAGCCACGAGGACTCTGGACCCTCCAGGCAAGAGAGCAAAGCTGCTGTTTTGCAGCTTTTGATGTATATCATTTAATTTTAGGCCAAAGTATGTAATAGCAAACATTATGTCATGCGAAGCTAAGATGGTAAACAACCACAATATACTTGGAAAATATCATAACATTAGCATTGTAATTGTGAGCATGTTTGCATGCAGATGTCAGCATTTAACTCAAAACAGGGCTGTATATTAGCACTGCCTCACACAGCTGCTAGCATACACTCTTTGTTAGCGTATTCTTGGGTTTTAGTTATACAGTGTTTTACATTATATAATGAAACTTCTAAAAGTAGAAATTATATTGATATTTTTACGTCTGCTTTGTTGTTTTGTTTGAATATTAATACTTTTGATAGGACTGAATTCCATCAAGTCCTCGGTATCTGTCAAGTGGTAGCTAACAAAGATAACAAAATGTAGCGAAAATATCTTCTCGGCAAAGCTTATATACTAATTTTCAGATACTCTCTTGGATACCCTATTTCACATAGCTTCCCTTCATGATATAGAAATGATTTGCTCCGCTTCACATTGTCCTCTTCCAGTAGCTGCGGTGTATAGAAGTTTAAAAATAGCCCAGCCCGGCACAGCTCAGCTCAGCTTGGTTCAGTTCATTTTGCAATAGCAATGTGAATCATCCTCTACTTTCATCTCCGAGCTTCAGCCAAGCATGGCAATCTTCATTTTCCTCCCCGCACTCTTCTTTTCCTTTTTTTTTTTTTTTTTTTTTCTCTCTCATAGATGTGCTGATGTTTGATATGGAGGAAGGAGCTAAAATGGAAGGGAAATTAAGACTGGAAGGTTAAGTAACCTTGGCCGGGTTTGACAGACACAATACTGCCGACGTCTGATTAGAATCCATACCCACAGACAGTAGCGCGCTGAGGTCATTTACTGTATATACGTGTGGGTGGTAGCAGTAGAGGTTGGGGGGGGGGGGGGGGGCTGGGCTCACAGTGTAGGTATGTGTGTCTGTGTGTGTGCAAATAGGCATCAGTCCTTGTAAACAGTTGGAGGTTTCTAGAGAAAAAGCTGTGAAGATGAAAGACACCCACCCCCTGTCCTCTATCACCTACCTCTTCCTGCAAACTCACACACATACAAACACACGCACACATTCTTTCTCTTTCCCTCTATCTCTACCTCTCTGTCTCTGTGTGTCTCCCACGTCCTCGTGCAGATTTACTGTCCCCTCTGTGACCAATTACCAGGGCCCAGTGTGTCGCAGAGACGGAGAGGAAGCACCGTGAAGCCGAGCCACACAACGGCGCCGCTGCTCATTACCGGAGGGCCGAGACGAGTCACCGCGATGCTCGCAACACGAATTAGCGCTCGCATCTGACGTGCCGCATGCCTTAGCACACCACTAATCAGCACATACACACACTCTGATTGGTTTTACGCTGCTTGTCAGCCCTGCCGTAGATCGGAGAGCAACATGTACACACACACACACACAATCCCAAATACAAGGCGCTGAAAAGAAGATGGAGTGGTGCAGCACTTGAAGTCAACGCAAAGAGGAACATAGAGAAAAAGGACAGGACCTAAATATGAACTTGCCACAATGTTTATTATGCACCAAGTGGCTACAGAATTATATACTTTACCAGATATTGCAGTTTAATTTCCTAATTCAGTGTTGCTATTCAAAGGTTTTTGACATTTTTCATGCTGCTACAAAAAAAAAATTGCCTCTGTCAAGCAGCCATGCCAATTACATCCCACCGTGATACATAGAGAGAAACGGAGGACATAGAGGACTAATAGAAAAGAGAGACTGAGAGTGAAGGGTAAACTATAAAATGGAGGCCCTGGGAAGAGACTTTAACTGGACTATCTGCTGGATCAGTGTTTAAAAACTCAAGGGCAGCAGAGGATGGGGGTGGATGGGGTGTTGGGGGGGGTCTGTGGAGAGTCTATATTGATTCGTCATGATGACAATTGTCAAAGAGCGCTGTGGTTCTGCTGGAATAAAAGCGGGACTGAAGTGAAAAGGGAGCGAGTGTTATGGCTCGAGGCTCGGCTGACCTTCCAGCGCTGTGAAGGAGACGGGACCGCAGGGCTGGAATCTCTCTCTCTCTCTCTCTCTCTCTCTCTCTCTCGCTCTCTCTCTTCTCATATGTGCTCTCCCCTGTGCTCGCTCTACCGCCATCTGTGGTGCCTCAGCTCAGCTCAGTGCTTTTACTGTTGATCAGAGACTATGCTGAAGGTAGTATTGCACAGTACAGACAGTCAAACCACATGCAGTGTACAGTATGCACTTAAACTAGGGGATGTATGATTAACTGTATGATTTAGAAACAATAATATATGATCATCAATATCTATGATAACTGTTAGGGATAGTCCATAAGCAGATCAAAGTATATCAGGTTCAATTTTATCCTTCCTCATCCTCCCTCTCTCTCTCTCTCTCTCTCTCTCTCTCTCTCTCTCTCTCTCCCACTCTTTAACTAGCTCACTGTGTCTTTCATTTGTCTTGTAGTCTACTTTCTTTTTTTTTTTTTACCTCCTCTCTCACATCCACATTCTGTTTCTGTTTTCCTTTCATCCTTTCTCTTTTAAGCAACCCTCTCAGTGTACAGAGCTAAAAGGTATCATTCTATAGGAAATGGTAAAATATGACCCTAATAAGCCATTAGCATTTCATGTTTATGGTAAAGAGATGGTTCACCCAAATTAGAAAAATGTGTATTTTTTTTCCACCTACCTCTGCTGATAGCTATCCATGCAAATAGTTGCGGTTATATTCACCCTGATATAAAGCTTCTGCCGTGATTCCCTTTTCCACCACAGTCCACCCCCTAATCAGTGTCCCCACTTTGCTGAACAATCAACAGAACTCGCTGTTTTCCACTGATGTCAGTGTGATCTGTGAATTATCTAGAATCAAGGGGACACTTGGTGTGGCTTGTAGAGCTAGGGGTTGTCACAGTCATTTTCTTTGATTATCTATCACTCTAAATCCACATATGCTATTCAGTATGTATGATGAGTTAAATTTAGTGGCTGCTTAAAGATTCCTTCAAGCTTTAAATTAACTTGCAGTTGGAGCCTTACGAGGACACAGACGTGTGAGAAATTTTGCAAAAATAAACAAATATCTTTGTTAGTTTATATCTGTAAAATCCCATAGTATGAAATGTCTACCACCAGAAAGCTTCTATCCTGGAGCAGTGAGATCTGTGATTATGATTTTGCTATTAATAAAGCAACAGTATGCATGATGTGTCTATTAATAGGGGAAAGAGGAAGGCTAGTGGAGTTATGGTTTCTTGTGAGTGTTGACACAAAAAGGGTTTCTCTGACAGAGTGCAGATCTCCTGCATTTTTTTTTGCCCAAGCTGTGATACAGTGCATTTTTAGATAACACAATTAACCGCACTGTGCCTAGTTTATAAGCTGTTCATTTCAAAGAAAAGAAAAAAACAAGAAAAATCATATAACAAAGAATTCTATACAAACATATATTTTTTTATATTATATACAGCTAGTTGTTAGAATGTTTTAATTTATAAGTAATGTATCTGTCGTATGTGTGTAAATTAGATTTGCTGTTGCGATCAGTGTTTTGATTGTTTACATTCCCAGTCTGAGGTGGAGACACAAATCCGAGTAATGGATATCTTAAAACCTCGTCCAATATAACAAAAAACTAACTGCATTATTAGATACCGCTGAAGCTCAGAGAAAAACACGTCTCTTTGTAATTCTGGTGAACCAGCCCTTTTAGCTTGTGCATGTGCAATGCAGTAACGACTCTTCTAATTAGTAACTATGACTGGCAGCATTTTTCTTTCCTTCTGCCGCATAACACAATTGCTTTTCAAAGAATAAGATGGAGGGGTGTCATTACTGTGCTCTGCTTTCATAGAAACTGTGTCCTATATACACACAAACACAAAAAAACACACCAGATATATAAACACACATACATTGCTCTCCCATCCACCCCACCTGGCCCCATCACACTGCCATCATGCCCACAGTGCCACTTTGTGTGCGTGCGTGTGTGTGTACGTACGTGTGTGCGTGCGTGCATGTGTGTGTGTGTGGTGTGTCGCAGGGTGGCAGCAGTCTTTGAGCAGAGACATCTCTGATTCCCAGAGGACTCTGAGACTCAAGCTGACTGTGACTAGTGCTGCTGTAGGAATATAATGGCACTATTTAGCCTGCAGCGCTGTGGACACACACACACACACACACACACACACACACACACACAACCATCCTTGCTGGTCCTTGCTGGCTGTGACTGACAGATCATATATTTACCATCATCATCCCTGGTGCTTCTCCAGGAGTCACTCCCCTCTTGTCTCCCCAACAGATTACAAAAACCAAACACACACTGTGACTAACTGATAATAGAATAACCTGCATATAATGTATTAACTATGGAGTTTGATCAATGCACACAGCCAGTAGGAGAAAATTGATAGTGGCCAGTGTCTTCCAATTCAAGTTGATGGCTATCTTACTGTGCTGTACTGTACTGATCAATACTTTGGTTTTCTGCGGGAAGATGATAACTTGACTAAGTGACACCTCAGATGTTTTTTTATTCCCTGACAAAAATGGCACTCGTGTGAAAAGACAGATTGTTGCATGGTTGTTTTAATCATTTAATTGCCTTTTTGAAGATATTAAATACCAGAACACAATATCAGCTGCAGTGAAGAGATATTGGTTTTATTATCAAGTTATCTAAAAAGTCTTAAAAGACAACTAGATTAATCATCTAAAAAAGCTGAAAACTGAATAAAAAACAAATCAAAATCTTTATATGCACCATTTTTAATGACAGTAATGTATCGCATTTGCCACCAAAACAAAAAATAACGAAATGAGTTATTACTTTCCTTTACAAGACGTAAAGTGTGTGAGTGGGACTTGCTATGCATCTTTGTCCACTATTTGAAATCCAAATTAGAAAATTAGGCCCCAGAATATAGATCTTTCAGGTGCAATCTATTATTTTAGTGGTGATGTTAGTTTTCATTTTCAAATGTAGTTTTATTACTTTAAAAATGAATTGTATAATTCCATGCACCCTTGTCACAGAGAGAAGTACCGCGAACCTGTGGTAAACCAGTGTGAGAACATCTCCACTCTTTACTGTAAAAGCAGCAAACTCACACACAGTATCAAGTTTGGCAGACACACTGTCAAAGCTTTCAGTGGAAACACAATCACACGCACATTCAAACAAACACGTACTTTCACCCACAAACACTCTGGCCCAAGGTGGATTTCTAGAGGTGCATATATTTGCATATATCTGCATGTTTAATGAGTTTTGGGAGATCAAGCGATCCGAGCGGCCCTTTGTGGGTATTTCTTTCTTTTTTGTGTGTGTGCGTGTGTGTGTGTGTGTGAGAGAGAGAGAGAGAGAGAGAGAGAGAGAGAGAGAGAGAGAGAGAGAGAGAGAAGTGTGGAAGAGAAGGGGAGGAGGGGTCTCCATGTAAATATCACCCACTGTGTGTTGGCACCCGTCACAGATGGTCGGGGGCGAGGGCACCCTGTAGGCACAGGATACCTATTTCTGTTTATCTGCGTGCTTTGTTTGAGACTAGGAGGCAAAGAGAGTGTGACTCTGTGTGTGTGTGTGTGTGTGTGTGTGTGTGTGTGTGTGTGTGTGTGTGTACATACTTTGCACTGTAGGTGTTTGTACATGTCACTGACTGTATGCACTTTTGCCATGCATTCTTGTGTATGCGTATGTCTCTGTGCTTGTTGCAGAATGTTTGCTTGAGTAATTGCATCTGAGTGCGTGTTCAGTATATGCGTGTTTGCAGTTCGCTCCATATCCGTGCATTGTGTGCACACATGCATACACAATTTAAACGTCCGTATTCTTGAAACTGCCTTTGTGTTTGTTCAGTTGTTTGTGTTTAAGCACACAGCAGTGTGCGCGCATGCCTGTGCGTGTGTGTCTCCCAGCATGTCGTGTGGCTATGATGGCCCTGTTTTGGATGATTGATGTGTTGGAGGGAGCAGCGAGGAGCCCAGGTTGGGCCAGAGCCTCAGTCTGACACACTGCTGCTTCCCCGCTGGTTTACATATGTAGACGCAGCAAGACTCCTCCTCCCCTCCCATCTGACACTGCCTTACTCTCCAACACAGCCAACACTCGCAGGTTCCTTTTTTGGGGAGTTTATTTTGAAGCTCATGAAAGAAAAAGCTGAACCTCTAGCACCTTCCTGTCTCACATTGTACACCTAATACAGCCACAGAGTCAACTCTTGGCTGTAAAATCAAAATTTATTTACATTTTAACAGAAATATGTTTTACTAGTCTTACATTCCTGCTATTTTTTTATTTTATTTTTTTTACTGTACTCCAGTTATAAGATATGTCTTTGAGAATATTTTTTCTTAGTGACGGTAGATCGTAACTTACCAAAATACCACATAAAGTTTTTTCGTATAATTTTGTTATTGATGTGGACATATTAAGTTATTTACAATTTGTGTTTTTTTAAATTATGGAGACACAAACAGACTAAATAGGTACAAGTGACATTTTTGTCAGAATAAACAGAGGTGTGTATTAGGATTTGTACAGACTACAGCACAGGTTTGACAGACAAATACCACCTACAAAGCATTGAGAGCTGACTACTAAAAAGATAAAGGGGAAAAAGTGTCATATTGTACTCCACACCAAACCATGGATAATAAAATAAAAGGATGTAAAATATGTAGAAATAAATGGAAAAATCCCCAAGCCTCTACCCAGTGTAGTTGTTGGTGAAGTTTCCCTTTGATTGGAAAGTTAACATAGTGATGTATTGCCCCACAGGAGCTGTAGTCTCAAGTAGTAGAGGATGGTGGCAGCACACAGCATCTTCCAGGTGTGCAGCAATCAAAATGTGGATCACGGTGTCCTGGAAAAGAGCCAGTCCTTAGTTCACTTCTTCTAGTGGGGAAAAAAACCATTGAAAACATCACAAAGTTGTTTTTTCTCCTTGTCTCCATCTAGCTGTCTTTCTCAGTGATGTTCTCTGTCTTCTCCTTCTTTGCTAAATGTATCATTTCTACTCTCTGTCTTTGTTCTTTTCATCTCACTTTGTCTATCATACTCCCACTCTTCCTGTCTGTCTCTGTCCCGTCTTTTTTTTTTTCTCTCTGTGTTTGCCTACCTCTGTATCACTATCTCTTTCTGAACTCCTTTCTCATCTCTGGCTCATCCTCTATCACTGGGTCTCACTTTCCTATCCCTGACACTCACCCGTTTCGATATCCTGCCATCTCTCGCCCATCACTAATCCCCCCACCCCACCCCCCACCCCACCTCTTTTCTTTCTGTCTCTGTAGTTTCCCTCTCTGGCTTTGAAATCCTTCCCCTCTCCCTTCTGTTCCTCTGCTTCTGCTAATCCTTTCATTTTCTTTGTCTCTCTTTTGTCTAAAAGTCAGTTTAATTTCTTCCTTCTATGCCCTGGTTTTGTCTCCGCTTGTAGTTCTCACACGTTTTACTCCAGCGTAGTTTAATATAATGTTTATCATGCCAGTAGTATAATAGCTGGTTTATTTGTTATTAATTTCTAGTCATGGATTTCCAACTTGAGGCCAATTTGTTATGACGATAAGGTGCAATTATGCCTGATACCAAGCATCACCACCAAACATAACAGCAGGATATATTGTGCTGTATAAAGTGGTATGGTATGTGAAGATTCCAATTGAATAATAAATAAAGTCACTTTCCTGAATCAAGAATCAGAAAAGTGACTTTCTTTAATAGATTAACCTAAGCTTTTTTTTTTTTTTTAACACTCTGGATAATCAAAATATTTGACTCATGAGATTTCCCAGTGACAGCAGGGATGAAGTTCCTCGGAGAGCCGTGTCAACCTCGTAGAAAGGCATGCTGGGAAGCTGGGAGGCATGCAAGGCTTATCGATCCACCTGTAGCATCCAGCTGTTTGTTTACCAACAACAAATCAATGCAGCGCTCGGCTGGAGGCCGCCATGCCTGGCCTCTGATCTGCTCAGTGCACTCACACATACACTCTCACTCTTTCAAACACAATATAGAATACACACACACACACACACACACACACACAGGCGGACATGGGCAGTTGCTGTGGCAAATGTAGGGACCTTGTATGGAGACACAGCTGTTTTTTTAATATCTGTATTTTGTGAGTGTCATAGGAGCAGGTAAATAAGGTAGAAATTTTTGTTTTTAATCATAAGTGGGTTGATCCAAATACTCAATGTCCTGGTTCAAAACTAAAATATCGTTATGATATGGATGAAAGTTTAATTGGGAGGTTCCGATAACTGTAACTGACAGACATATTCCAGATTGTTTTACTTGATAAGAAGCGCCATTCTCTTGACTTTGTCAAACCACCCAAACACTGTTCATTTGAAACAGTTACAGAACAAAACATCTTGTACCTCACAAATAATGTTTGGAGAGTACAGACATCAGCTCGCAGGCGATGCATAACACACGAGCAACAAGCTGGATTTTTGCTATTGCAGTAACACCAACTAGCTGCATTGTCATTGAAACTGCTGTAGGCAATGGATTGACACTGGCTAAAAACGAGAAACCTGCTTACCTGAATTTGTTAATATCCAAATGGGATAAATTTTCTCCTGGCCTGCATTGCCAAACTGCTGCTACACCACTGCCTGCTGTCATATTCAAAGCATTTCAAATGTCAGGAAAATGATGAGCTTATTTTCTCCACAATTTTTAAAACATAATTTTTCATCCTCAGGCTTGAGGAGGATATCAAGCCTTTAAAAGTCAATAAGCAATGGTCAGGGCACAAGATAGCTGCATTATAATCAAGTTACAAGTCGCTTACAAATGCTTTAGTGTTAAGTCACCATTTAGTGATTCAAGCCTGACTCACCTCAAAGTCCCATGACTCAATTCCCACCTCTTCAGTAACCAAATGCCATCATCAGACTACACAGTATCAGACAGTCAGGCAGAAACAAAGATGAGCATCAGGCATGACTCGTAGAAGTTTCATCCTCAGTAACATGTCAGAGGATGAGAAACCAACACAGCATCTGGAAGTCAGCATGATGTCTCAACAAAAGGACTAGATTTAATTTATTGGAGTTAGAATGTATTATCTATTTATATTTGCCTTATTGCATTGTTGGCAACTTCCATATTGTGTTCCCTGACTTTGACCAATTGGAGCACGGATCAGTCTTCCCTGCACAACTCTAAATGTACCAAACAAAAACATGAGTGATGTTATCTGTGCTGCCACAAAGTCTTACCCACTCCAGAAGATTCATTCTGTTGTCTTTAAACCATTTCCACATGGCTTCAGCTGCATGTTTCAGGTCACTATCTTGCTGAAAAACTAATCTTCCAAGTCCCAGTTCTCCTGCAGACTGCACCCGGTTGTCTTCCAGCATTTTTATGTACTTTGCTGCTTTCATTTTGCCCTCTACCTTTACAAGCCTGAAAGGGCCTGCTATCAAAAAGCATCTCCACGTCATGATGCTGCCACCACCATGCTTCATTGTGAGGATGGTGTGTTTGTGGAGTGTTTGGTGTCCGCCAAACTTAGCATCTTGTCCAATGGCCAACAAGCTCAATTTTTGTCTCATCAGACCAAAGAACCTTCTTTCAGTTGACTTCAGGTCTCCCACATTACTTCTGGCAAACTCGAGTCAAGATTTATTATCAACTTTTTTCAGCAGTGACTTTCTCTTTGCCACTCTTCCATTAAGCTGACACTGGTGTAGAATTGGCAGCAGTTGTTGTATGCACTCTTCCATCTCAGTTGCTGAAGCTTGTGAGTCCTTTAGAGAAGTCGTAGTTGTCTTGGTGGCCTCCCACACTAGTCTTTTTTTTGCACAGTCTCTAGGTTTTTTAAGGAGGACCTGCTCTAGTCAGATTTAGTTATACCCAGGAGTACTGATTCACCAGTGACTTGACCTTCCAGATAAAGATGTCTGATATATTTCGATCACTTGAGATACATTCACTGCTCTCAGATGGTCTTCATTTCACAAAGTGCGTGACGTCTCCAGCTCCCCTAGTCCAATTGGCTGCACCTGTGTTACATTTCAGTATTTGAAATGAGGGAATATTTATGCAGTCACTCAATTTACATTTTATACTTTCATTAAATTGACATTACTTTGTAGAAATCTGTTTACACTGTTGCATTTAATTTTTTTTGTTTTTGTAAATTCTTACCAAAAAAAAGAAAAAATAAAAATAAATTGACCATGGTTTAATGTTGATAATCAATAAAAGTGGAAAACTTGAAAGAAGAAGAACTTTTTAGAGGCACAATGCATGTATAGCATTTAGGCAGTTTGCATTGGCTGCCCCTTGGTGGGCCTCTATAAAAATACATTAGACTAAAGAGAAAACAGGAGAAAACTCATAATAGCTTTTCCCTAAACTAAGTGACATTTAACCTTGTGAACCCCCAAAATCTGCCGGCAGGCTTAAAAGGCAAGTTACCTTTTTTTTAAAAAAGAAAATCCCAAAAAATCCACCATGAATCATAGCCAGAGACTATAAAAACAGGAATAATCCTCAGATTGTCAACTTTCACTCTAACTAATCATATGTAATGTGCAGTTCTGTTAGGAAAATTAGCCAAACCTAGGTTTAAAATCATGATAACTCATCAAAATCACTTCATTCTATATTCATCTCATGTCTCATTTAAAAGGTATTTAAAAATGAAATGCTTGCACTAAACAGATCCTGTGAAAACGAAAATTCTGTTATCTTTGGTGCTTTTTGTAAAATAGATTATCAAAGAACTGGACTATTGTTTTTGAGTTTCGTTTTAATTATGATTGTGTCATACTGCACATAGCACATTTCTTAGTTGTTTCTACTTCTCACCATGGTTGTGCTGTTTCCACTGAGGTGCAGGACTTTATATTGCAGTGAAAAATGAGCCTACAGTGAGTAAAAATGTGACAGGAGTACAAAACGGCCCAAAATCTGCTTGGTGTTTAGAGGGTTCAAACTACAAAAAAAAACAATAGTCTCTGGAGAATGCTACCTTCCTAACTATGCATGCTGGGAAGTCTGTTCCTGTGCTAGTCCAGTGTCAAACTCAGTAGATTCACTGAACTCTCAAGTGTACATTCAGTCAGTACATCTTTTTAAGTCAGTGGGATTTATGTTTCTAAGTTCTGAAGTGACTGGAATATTTTTTTTTTTTTAAAGGACTTTTAGGCTGAATTAAATTGAAATTAACAAGTTGTACATTTATATTAAGTTAATGAGGAAAGATTAGTTGATATTATAGTGTCAAATCACTGCTGTCAGGCGTTTCTGCCACGTCCCTCTCTTACTTCACCACTGTTACCAAAGATTTCTTTAAAGTCTGACAGAGCTCTTGAGCTCTACTCAAGAAACAACATTGTTTTTTTCTCATTAAAAGAGTGCATCAGGATAGTTCAGTGAACAACATGTAATAATTCTCTACATCATTCACATATCTTGTCAATCATCTGTCGTTCCTATTTTATTTAGATGTATAATATTAGCCTTTTCCCTTCACATAAGTCTTTTTTTGTTGTTGTTTGTAAAAAGATGTCTTTGCTGCTGTGTTTATTTCCAGGTGACTGACCACAAAGGCACAGTGAGGAGCTGTATGAGGCCAAGTGAAGAGGAGGCAGCTGGAGCTTTGCTCAGTGTTACACTCATCCTCTATGGCACCTACCACCCACACAAGTCCACGCTTGGTATGTGAAAGTGTCAACTTCTCTCAGTACTTTGAACTCATGCAAACTGAGGTGAGCATGGCGGCAGGGTTACCGTAGGGGTGTGATGTATGCACCGAGCGTACTGCAAAATACCAAGTGGCAAATTAATCGATGCACAAGTTAATTAAAAAGCAGACTGGGGAGAAATAAACAAACTAATTTAACTACAGAAATGCGAAGCGAAATTTAAAATATGCTATCCTCATTACGCCAACTTTTCCACAAGCGTTACGCAGAAACTTCCTCACCCTCGGCTCCCACCACCACCTGCCTTCCACCTGCCATCTCTGCTTCTATGGCTGAGGCACAGTAGTCAGAAGAAGTCGGTGGACTGACCACAGGGACTGTGATGTGTAATTACAGTGTGACCCCTGGCTGCCCCTCCTCAATCCCACCCCCCTCCTCCACAGTGTGTGTCAGCTCCCCGGTGCACACAAACTCTGCACACACACACATCTCGTTAGCCACACCGGCACAAAGCCGCAGCACCGTCCTCCGTGTCCCTGTCGGGGGTTTTGGGGTTGTTAGAATCACCGATGCATGCTGGGAGAGAGACGTTGAATCAGACTTTTCTGTTGATCTCTGTCAACAGGGGTTCCCGCCGGTCATGGAGGTCCTGGAACATCATAGACTATTGATAGAAAGTCAGGGATCCTAACAAATGTACTGTTAAAGTTGAAAAATTTTAGATTTATTTTATATTTTCACTTCTTCTTTGCATGAAATCCTTATTTTAGCCCAACTTTAGTGGAACTCACACTGTAAGGGAGGATGGAGGAATGTTTTTAGGGCACAAAAGTACTCCAGCTCAGTGATGGAAACCTGTGATGGAAAAGTCATGGAATATCACCTGAGGGCCACAGGGGGAACCTCCCTCTCTCTCTCTCTCTCTCTCTCTCTCTCTCTCTCTCTCTCTCTTTCTCTCTCTCCCTCTCTCTCCGAGTGTGTTGGTGTGTGAGTGCGGAGCGTGTGTCTTGCTCTGCTGCTCTCTCGTCTCTTTCTGTCAAGATGCTGATCTCTCTGTTGAGAAATCAATGGCTCTCCCCCTCCTCCTCTCCCTCTCTCTCCATCCATCCATGTATCCCTCCCCATGCTCCTGGATCTAACCCAAGTTCAAGCTGTTAGTCAATCTGCTGTCCACACACACACACGCACACACACACACACAGAGATGCACAACTCATTCACAGGTTCTTACAGTGTTGGTATTCCTCAGTCTTATCCCCAGTGACATCATTCTGTAGTGGTGTGCCACACTGTGCTCCGAGCATCACCCACAGTCATGACTTTGTGATTATAATTTCCAGACAAGCTCTTATTATGCTGTATGCAGAATATATTTGAATGCTGTTTGGAGATTAGGATGTTCCTGATGTGTATGTTAGAGGAATTCTTTTTGTGTTCATATTCCAAATGTGAAGCCAAGCCAGCAGGGTATTAATTTAGCTTAGCTTAAAAACTGAAAGCAGGGGCAAATGCTTTTGTTTGGATTAAAGACTACAAGATGTTTATTATTAAGCTTCAGAGGTACTCATACTTTTTACCTTTGTACGGAGTCATGCTAGCTGTTTGCCCCTGTTTGCAGGCCTTATAATAAGCTAAGCTATCCAGATGCTGGCTCCAGTTTCATAATCAACTCTCCAGTTCATCCCAAGCATTTTTGGATGAGGATGAGGTCAGGGTTCTGTACAGGCAGGTTCTTACACACCAGGCTAGGAAAATGATGTCCTTACAGACTCAGGTTTGTGCTCTCCCTGTTAAAACAGGAAATTAGGAAGCAGCCGGCTGTCAGAAACTGCTCTGTATGCTGGAGCATTAAGATTTCAAATAATTGAAACTACAGGGTGCTGAACAAACCAATAAAAACACCCATACCTAACCAAGAGTATACAAGAACATATGCACGTGCAGATACTTTTTTATTTGGCCACATAGTGTTCAAAGTTAGATTTACTTATTCTTCTCTGATGCTACTGGGTGTGCTTATGTGTGTATTTTAGCATGGAGCCTGTGAATGTCAGAATTTTATTTTTGTTTTTATTTTATTTTTTATTTATTTATTTTTTATCTCTTGAGCTCCCGTTAAGGCTGTTTCAGTATGGCATGTAGATATTCAGTTTTTTAGAGGGCAATTAAATGATTTCTGTCTGATTCCAGGTCAACTTTGTTTATATATAAACCACATTTAAACCCCAGTGGGAGTAGAAATTGCCAGGTAAACAATATCTGCTATTTTTTTCTGACCCCTGTGTCCCTATTAAAGGTTTCATACCTCTTTACTTCATTGGAGTAAAAAAGGAACACAGTTGCCAGGTTAATAGACACACAAAGCCTGAAGTAATGCAGAAACACTTCTGCAATATGCATTGCACACTACAGACATCAAGATCGCAACATTCATAAAATATAATTTATTGCAGGACTGTAGTCGTCAACTGCACTTATTTTGGCTAAGTATATAAACTGGCAACTCAGTGTGTGCTGTCTTAATTGAGACAAAACTGATTACTGGGCAAGATAAAATTACAAATATTTATGCCATTCAGAGAAAAATAATATCAGGAGCAAAGCAAAATAAAATGTGGTTTCTATTGTAAGAAAATGATTTTACGCTGGCCAGGGATATAATGGCAGCTGACTGATGATTCTGAGCTCTCTGATCTTCCTGCTTATCAAGAAGGTGCAAGATATTCCCAAATCCATTTAATTCCCTTTAATTTACAATTTAATTAGTAGACTTTGGTCAGAGACTATTTTATAAAGCACATAAGTTTGTCCTTGCATACATCATGTACCCTTAAATGTACCCAGCTGCATTTGCTGGACAAAAACTGATATTTATGATGTTGTATATATGTTGTGGAAATGTAGGTATTCTTTAGAGATACAGTAGCTAAGCAACTCATTGGAACTGCTCTCTAGTAACAACCTCCATGTGTGTTTTATGCCAGTTACCCTGCAGATAGCACACGGAGAGTTTTACACTCATGATATGTAGCTTGAAGCCTCAGCTCCAGCCTGGTTGTCTTTGTGATCCAGCCTTGTCCGTGTGAGTGTTTCTCCGCCTCTGTAACTGTGTTTGCCCCAGTGTGTGTTTGTTTGGTGGCTGTGCAGCAAGTGAAGGTAAATTGCTGTGATTATGTGGCAGTAATTGAACAGGGATGGTGTGTTTAATTGAGTTGTTGTTTCCTGATGTTTCTCTGTAGTAGCAGGAGCCGCCGAGCTGACAGGTGCCTCGTCTCGCCTCGCCGAGATGAGAGTTTCTGTTTTTTTGTTTTTTTTTTCTATACCGTCGGCTTTGTTGTGTCTTTTTTAGCTATGTTTCTGTGTGTTTTGACTTAATGGTGTTTGTTTGGCGAGGGGATGTATGTGAGTGTGTGTGATGTGAGTTTGAGTGTTTTAAGCATAGGGAAGCATGGGGTGCCTGAGATGGTTCTCTGAGCTCTTACAAGTTATATATTGAATGTTTATAAGAATTTGTAGTCTTAAATGTATATGTCTGTGTGTATGTGTATGCAGGCTTACTTGCATGTGTAGGTGTCCATGCAAGAGTTTGTGCTTGTATCTGTCTGTGTGTATGCGTTTGCATGCTTGTGTTCATGCATGTGTGTTATAAGTGAGTGTGTGTGTGTGTGTGTGTGTGTGTGTGTGTGTGTGTGTGTGTGTGCATGTAGCTCTATCTGATCTGCCTCCTGGGCTCCATGGCCCAAATCAAATGGTAGGAAACATCAATTTCACCATTCCGTTTCCTCTTCCTCCCCCTTCCTCTCCTCCTCCTCCTCTCTCCTTGTATAATTTCTCCTCTCTTTTTCCCATCCTCCCCTCCAGCTCCTCTCCTCCGTCTCTCCTCCCCACCTCGGTGTCTTTCTCTCTGTGGAGGTGTGATTACGTTCCTCCTCTGAGCACCAGTGATCTGAGGGTTCAGTGTGTGTGTGTGTGTGTGTGTGTGTGTGTGTGTGTTTGGTGACTGGTTGATCTGAGCAGCCCGGCGCTGGGTATTGTGCAGCGCAATTCACGGACGACGTCTCCAGATGAATGCCTCCATTCACAATTACAGCCTCTCCATTAGCTGCAGCCCTCGCTGCCTTGTTGTTGTCTTTTCTTCTTCTCTGAAAAAAAAAAAAAAAAAGCAATTAAAGCAGGACAAAAACAAGCTAGAAAAACAAAAGCGATGTACCTGGAAAAAAAAAAAAAAAAAAAAAAACAGCAGAAACAGCAAGAGTGGGAGTGTGTGTGTGTGTATGGGGGGGCAACGATTCTTCAGTCGGGATTCACACTACACACTATCACTGTTTTATTCTCAAGAAAAGCCTCCTGGATTCATTTGAACATTCATGCATGAATTCAATCTCCTCTAAGACACTCATACAACTGCTCAGTGTTGGATATACATTTTTCATTTTGGTGTTGTACAGTTAGTGTGCTTGTCTTGAAGCTCCACCCTTTAAAGGATCTCATTTCTTTTTCAAGCACAGAAAGTTACGGAACTCTCATAAATTAAGATTTTGGTGCTACTTTTCTTAAGGAAAAAAAAAAAAAGAAAAAAAAAGACCAGTTTATGATTAAAACTGAGATAAAATATTAGTTTTGTGAGTCATTCTTTTAGTTTGTTTTTGTTTTGTTTTTTACAACTGCAGTCCCACACTTTTCTAGTGTGTACATGCAAAGAATGATTAGCTGCATGTCCTGTTCCAGGTTAATTCTGTAGAATTAATTATTCTGTCTTGTCAATCCTTTTAAATTAAATAAGCCTTAAGGATACAAAAGGAACAAATTAAGACACAACACTTACTCATTCTAAGTTAAAATTCCAAGTAATGTCAGTGAGATAAACATTAAAGCTGGAATACATGTTGCCTCTTTGTATCTTGAATCTTTTGTGCAAAGTTTTGAAATTCTCGTTTAGAGGAAATTGCAGAGTGTAAATACAATCAGCCGCTACTGCTGAAAAATGCAAGTTATAAATAGTGTCAAAAGCAGGGTTTAGGTGATGTATAAAGTAGTAAAAAAAAAAAAAGAAGGAATACTAACAGAGATTTCAAACCAGTGAAAAACTGAAACTCTTGTTTTTCTACTTTCATTCCTTTCTTTGGCCCACGGGACTTATTTAGAGACCTAAGACCCATTTGATCCTACATTCTAAACATTTGTGAGAAAAGTATTTGACATTTGGATAGACAGAGTTAGTGAGGCATACAGTGCCTTACAATGTTCTAACAGTACTTCGTGCTTTTCTTTTCTATTTCAGAGGTACCCCTGCAGAGCATTGTGTCCATGGGTTCGCACCACCCCGTTCCTCACAGAGCGCTGTATCAGAGGGACCGCTATCCGCCTCTGGATCTGATTCAGTGGATCTACCAAATGGAGAGAGACAGGAAAGTGCGGGCTGCTGATATCACCGTTCCAGCCAGACGCGAGGTACGCTACTGTACACGGAGCTGGAACACACACATTTCACACATCTCACACACTGTGATTTACTATTCCAATAAATCACTTGCGCCGCCTAATTTCCTATGGATTTCAATTTCCCCCTGGACATATCTGCATTGATCAACTTCAGGTGTAAGGATGTGCCAGGCGTCGCTCACTATGACACTGAAGAATGGCTCACAGATCTCTGCCATACTGTACCTCTGTGTGTGTGTGTGTGTGTGTGTGTGTGCGTGTGTGTTTGTGTGCGTGTGCGTGAGGGTGTAACAGTGGGATTTGTGCACATGCTCCATTTCTGTTCAGCACTGTCGTCACTGTCGAGGATTTAGGATACAAATCCTTGAGTCTGAGTAATAACATCTGAAAATGTCAGAATCATACTGACAGAGATAGGGATCAGGCAGTTGAATCGGGACTTGAGATATTGTTATTCTGATCATATCTGCTATTATGCTGAACCTAGGCCTGATTATGAAGAACAATTAAATATCATTCTGGCTCCTCCAACACTTGTTACTGCAGAAAAAAAAGACTGGGGTATAACACCCCTTCGAAATTAGAGGACATTTTGTGGTCTACGTAATCATCTCTCAGCTCAGCGTTTGAACTGAAATAAATAGAATTCTCTGTCAGACTTAGCATTATCCTCTCACAATCGCCGTAGTCTCCCGTCTCCGTCCTTTATGCTGCATTATCAGGCCAATTACAGCTCTGACAAAAGTGTGCCGCTGGTCGACAGGTAGCTGTTTGTGTGCATGTCGCTGCCCGACGTGTCCTTGCAGGGGTACACGGTCCCCGGGCCTGTAGATGAGTTTTGAGCCGGTGTTAGGAGGCAACGACGAGGCCTGACAACGTCTTTACCCCAAGTTCCTCCCCTAGAGGCAGATCTGAATGGATTGCAGAGGCAAGGAGGAGAAATAAATTGGAGAAAAGGATAAATCGATGCTTGGCGGAGAGGCAAACAGACCTTCCAACCCCCGGCCCAGACACACACACATACACATACACACACACATGTACCACGGCATGGCTTTTTTTCCTTGGGCTGTATTGGATTGGTATGCAGAGCCGAGGAGAGAGACGCTCAGAAAAAGACTTGGCCTACAAATGATGTCCTTTGTTTGATCCATTAGGTTGAGAGGGGGGGGTTGGTTGGTGGGTGGATGGGGAGGGTCGTCCCACGGAGACGGTGGAAGGGCTGGGAAACAAACATCTCTGTCTGTGAGCCTCTCCCTCTCTCCCTCTCTCTCTCTCTCTCTCTCTCTCTCTCTTTCACCAACAGTTTCTCATCTAAGGGAGGAGAGAGAGATCGGCTCCGGGAAAAGCTGGTTGTCATCTGTTTCTGTTGATGAGTTAGAGGGCAAAAAGGATATAGTGTAGGTGTGTGCGCATTCCAGTGCTCGAATATATGCTAAATTTACCAATCTGAAGCTTTTGATCTGAGGGATGTTTTTTTCTGGTTTATTACCACTAGTGGTTTATTTTTATTTTTTCGTAGTCGTGGTCCTTCCCCATGGCTAATAATAACACCCACCAAGCTCACCAAGTTAAGTGCTGAAAACTGAGAACTCAGTGACACCACTAAAAACCAAGCAATCAAATGATCAGGCAGTTTTTGTTTTTTTCATTTTTATGCTGTCAGCAAATAGATAATACAATCCTATAATGCCACACTATAATATGCCAGTACAGTATAAACAAAACAACAAAAAAACACACTGATGCAACAAACAGAATATGATTTTTCATTAAGTTTTATTTTATTTTTGGCCACGCCGGCAGCATGGCTCTGGAAATGTCAGTGGGGTTGTTGGTCAGTTCACTGCTTTGATCCAGATGGAAATATGTCAGCAGCCAAGAGATGGATTACAATGAAATTTTGTACAGATAATAAAGGGACATTTGTGCATATTAATGTAACATTTTAATAAAATATGACCAAAGCTGCTAAGGTTTAAAGTGCATTAACAGTTGCTGATGAAGAAATACCTACAAAATCCTATCAAACTCACCTGTGCTTTGTGCTTAGTTTGCAAACGTTAGCATGCTAACACACTGAAATCCTAACATAAGTTTCCACAAGTTTTCGTAAATCCTTATTCCTTGCTGCTTAAGAAGGAACGAGTGGTTCTTGCACAAGGCCAACTGCCGAGATTATCAGACCCACTTCGCTCTCCGAACACATTCATAAGATGTCATCAAATCCAAACTTCAACCTCCCTCCACTTATGTATGCACCCATTTTGCTCCATCACTGCTCACCCTGTCTACACTCCACCACACTATTTTATCCCTCTTTTTCCTAAGACATGCACTATTTCGAGCTCTTCACCAGCAACAGCATACAGCACCATTTATTTTAGCTTGGGAGTTCTCTTTTCACTCCATGTCTTTTTATAGTTTTGTCGTTCATACTGTACTCCCCGCTGTGCTTCTATTTTCATGAATGCTGTGAGAAATAATTGAAAGCGCAGTGTACGGTGCCGTCTGTTGCAGCGCTCCCACTTCCTCATGCCTTGTAAATACTGTATCACTAAAACCCCCGCTGTAAGCTGCCGGCTCGGGATTCCTCACAACTCTGAGACGTCAACACTCACTGAAAAACTTGAGCCAAGATCAAATCGTAACTGGAGTCTGAACGTCGCTCCCATGGACAGAGCCAGTTTTTGATTGATTTCAAATTCAGCTGTTTGTCCTTGTCTTTTTTCTTCAGAAAACAGAGTTGAATCAGATCTCTCTGAACAGCTCGCGTCCCGTTTCCTCTGTGTGTTTTCTCAGTTTTTTTCACCCATGACTTCCATAAGGAGGGGGGAAAGGATGTCAAAGGAGTTACGACTCCTGCTGCAAATGTTGGTGGTGTGAAGTTCAGCAGATGGAGGACCTCAAGGAGTCTTAACAAGAGCAAACAATGTACCACAACTACTGTAAATAAAATCATCACTCCTTAGAAATTAGATTAAGTGGCCATTTCACAGATTTCACACACAAATGTCAGTTTACTAGTAACAGGGACTACTCGCTGTTGAAGAGCAAAAAATAATCCCTAATGCCTTTGAAAGACATGAACCTGTACCAGGTAGGGAGGGTCTAGCCAAAAAAGGACACCGGGTTGCCTTATGGGAAATGTAGTTTGATACAGTTCAAGAACTATTCTGCCTGTTTGTCATAAATGCATTTGTTCCTTTGACCAGACAAGAAAAGGTTCTGGAGATAGAATCGCTAACCTGGTTCTCAACAAGCCTCTGACATCTGGAACGGCTTCCAAGGTGAGTTACAGCACTACCTGCTTAGATGTACTGCAAGTTTCTATACCTGCATTTTCTATTTTAATGAATTTAGAGAGGGTTTCGTTTGTTTTTTATTTGGATGATTAAACAGGAGACATTGAAGCTTGAAACTGGGAAGAGATGACGGGGGGGGAAAAAACACGATTTTTTTGAATCAGATAAATGTGTCTTTTTATGCTAGGTATGTGGCACTTAGCCCTTTTGGCCTTGATAATGCTTTTTTTACTGGATATATGGTTGTCTTTGCAGCTGAAACAAATATTTGATGGAATTAGCATCCATTGTGATAATCACTCGATTAATGAATTTAAAAAAAAAAAAAAAAAACATTTTCTTTCTAATAATACAAATAGTAACCATACCTGTGTAGCAGCTTATTAAGCTATGAATTTTTAGCTTTTTACATGTATATATGGGTTTTGGTTGATGGCTGGACAAAACAAGCTATTTGAAAACATGACTTTGGATTTGGAAAAATTATAATGTTATCATTTTTTCTTTTCACAAAATCAGTTAAATGAGAAGCTCAGCTGATGAGTGAATTGATGACTGAATGGAGTCATTATTTGCTGCCACTTTAGTGCCTGTAGACTGTTTTCCCATGACATATGCTCATAATAGTTAACAATATATTCAACAGTTACATCAGGCAGATGCTGCACAGAGGTCCTCCCTGAGATCAAGAGCTGCTGCTGTGAAGGAGCTTCCTGAAACCAAGACTGCCAGGAATGATGTGGATGGGCAGAGCAGGTCCTTACCATCACAGATTGTCCAGGATGTCACCATGGCGCAGGTGCAACAGTCAGACTCCTCAGATGCAATAGATGAAGGAACTGTGCACAGACAGGCAGGGGAGGGGGGTGGGGCGGTGGGGAGGGAACTGCAGACACAAACATGAACCATGGTTAAATAAAGGCTGTTATTTTCCACAGTGCAGCAAACCAATTGATCATGAATCAATTCCACGCACTGTATTTCCACTGTGTGGCCTCAGTGTGAGCAGAGATTATTTATTGTGGATTCTTAACTTGGCTTTAAGGCTCAATCACTCTCCCACCCACAGAAACACACACAAACACAAATCCTTCCCCAAAAAACAAATAGTTTCAGGAGCAGGTCTCAGCGCTCGTCTCCCCTCTTCGTTTGCCTTCGCAAGTTGCAAAGGTTAGTGAAAGATATGTTTGTCTTTTTCCACTTCAATGAAGGGTGAATTCAGCTCGGTGCAATAAGAAATGGATTACCCATTCATTAAAGGGGCTGCGTCACTCCTCATTGAGTTGGACAAATAACAAATTAATTCCTAGCCGCCTAATTTCTCTCTGTTCTCCACTGAATTTCCGATAACGTCGAATTACTGATCACAGCCATGTGAGCTCCCTCAACTTTTTATCAATTCATTAAAAATGTGCCACAGTGGAGATGCTACTGAAGAAATTCTCTGCCTTTTTTCTGCATGCTTCCTTTACCGCCACAACGTTGTGTACAAACAGAGAGCAAGTCAAGTGTTTCGCTGAAATTAGGAAATTAAAAAACACCAGGAACCGTTACAGAAAAAGTTACTTTGTTGCCGTTTTGGAACCAGACTGAAACTTTTTTACCAGCACATCCTAATATGAAACAAAGATGTCAGAGTAATAGGAGCTTTTTTCGAGTCAAGCGCAGGTCTGTTGGTAGTGGTGTTTTGTAAAGTAGCAGTACTGTATTGACAGGGCAGTATTGATGTTTCAATTAGAGCAGCGTTACATAGTGCTGCAGCATGGTAACACGGTGCGTCTCCTGCCATCTGCTCTGCCTCCACGTCTGACGAACGAGGCACGTGGGGCTAATCGAGCCGCACATGAGCGATGGGACCGCGAGATCTATCACACACACACACTTATCCTATGCGCACGTCCTTATGCAGAAAAATGGGGGGAAGGACGATGGAGAGCTCCTCAGCCCTGCTGTTTAAACAGCCTTCAGAAAGCCTGTGATTCCTCCCCTTCTCCCTTCACATGTGCCACAGGAGCAGCCAGCAGGTTATTTTTCTGACAAGGAAACAGGCAAAAGCACCAGATGCACAAGTTAAAATTCTTCAAAAGCTCATCTGATGGAAAGACAAAAAAGGGAACGGCTTCTGCCAGGTTTTCTCGTGCTGGGACGGTCTGAAATAACAGTGTGCAGTATGCCTGGCGTTATTGCCTGCCAAACCACACGAATCAAAGACCTCATTGTGTGGATTACCTCGTTAATCTGTTGATGCCATTGAGTAGTATTGCAGGTGTTAATGTGCCAGTTTTTTTTTTGTTTTTTTTTTCCCTTTCTCTCTTCTCTTATTGGGGAGGTGTAGCGTTAGGTTTGTAATCTGCTTTAAATGCTTTCTGGGGAATGAGACACACTGAAACCCAGCCAAGAGAGCTCTGCTATGATGAAGAGCTTTCTCTTAATACAGCACACAGAGAGGACTGACTGACTGAGGCTGCGGCGCTGATGCCAACGGGGACGAGCTAGTGAGCTACACGCCCCACGCCACTTGTTGAAATATATGACTGCATGAATAATGAAAGAGGAAGAGGGAAGTGATATTGCTAAAGCAGTCCCACAATGACATCCATCACAGGAATGCCTCATTGCTCTTCTTCTTCTGTTTCCTCCTGCAAAAACTACCAAGTTGTGTCTCTTTGGTGGAGCTAACCAGAGCTGTGCCTGCCCGAGCTGATAGACTTTAGAGGTGAACTCTTAAACCAGAAAGAGAGAGAGAGAGAGATAAAGAGGCAGAAAGAGAGAAAGACAGAGGGAAAGGGACAGAAAGAGAGGTAATCCTTGCTTTTTTCTGCTCCCCGGGGTGGTCTCTTCATCCAGGGCCTCAAAGAGGGACAGAATACACCTCCCCGCTACAATGGAGGGGACCCACAGGGGCTGTTGCTATCTGTGTGTGTGTGTGAGTGTGTGTGTGTGTGTGTGTGTGTGCGTGTATGTGTGTGTGTGTGTGTGTGTGGTGTGGGGGTGCAGCTTTAAGCAGGCCTTTGAGTGGCCTAATTGCATTGGAATACAGCAGTCTGAGAGCTGGCTCAGATCACGGCGGGCTGCTGGAGGGGTTAGCGCCCGCACCTCGACAGCCACACTCAGCAAAAGAGCCCCGGCACAAAGCACACAATTAATGCTCTCCCTCTCGTTAACTCTCTCCCCACTTTTTGTCCTCTCCTACTTTTCTCTCATTCTCCTCCTTCTCACCCCCATATCTTAGCCTCTCTCCCTCTCTCATTCCTCCCTCCCTCCCTCCAGACCGACTCAGTATGTCGTCACTCACCCACTGTATTAAATCCTCCCATACAGCCTGTCAATCTCTCCGTCTTTGATGCACACAACAATTACAGTAAGGATGAAAGGCGTGGGTCGGCTCTCGTTATGTAAGCCTTCGCAAGAATTATTGATATCTGAACAGCCAATCTGAAATAAAAACTCTGTTATTACTTTGCAAGAGAAAGATCTGTGCTGCTGCATATATTTCTGAGCCTACAGTGTAACAATGCATCTGAAAGTCTTGTAACTCAGGAGGTAAAAGTAAAAAAACACATTCACATATATCAAATATTTTTGTATCTTTGATTTTGTGTGACTCTAACATAAGCCAGACATGTCAAAGATAAATGTAAAAGTAAACAAACCTGATTGATCCCTAAGGATGACACTTTGGTTATAATATTTTTGGAATAATATTTCAACTGGGACTAGTTGTATATTAGTGCCACTAAACACTGGGCTGTTTTATCTGCTATAGTGACAGCTCAGATACTATTCAAGCATCTATACTCTTAACCTCATTTAGGTTATTTAAGCCCCATTCTCTGGTTGTAGCTTCTCAAGTATGAATATTTGCTAGTTTTCTTCAGCTTCTATCCTATTAAACTGAGTCTATTTTAGCTCTAGGCTATTTAAAAAGAAGAAATAAGATATTCAAATACTCTGCAGAAATGTTCAACACGTTGCTTTGAACAATAATTTGTTACATTTTTCCACAAAAAACGTACAGTTATCTTATTAAAAGTCATTCAAATGCCGTTTACACTTTCTCCTCCTTAAAAATGAATAAATCTGTGAATAAATGATATTTTTTGTTTTTTAAAGTTAACCTACTGGACACAAGAAGTCCTCTACATCACCTAAAGTCCATACATACGTGCACAAGACTCCACATCACACTTGTGTAAAACAGACTGCAGGACAATGATTGGCTTCCAGATTAGTTGTGAAGCCACAAAGTCTGCCTTTACATACATGTGGAACACTGAGATTTAAGATGAACACTGAGACACTTTCCCTCTTCAGCAGAAAAATGTGAAAAAAGCCTTCACGTGACAAACTGCATTTACATCATTGTGCAGAGTGAAGCTCAATCATTCAGACCATAATGACAAATAACAATTCCACATTTCTGAGCAGAGGGGAATTATAAAAATATCACTTTAGGCCCTGAAAGATACAGTTAGATTATGAAAATCATGGTTAGTTACAGCCCTACATAAAGTGATTGTTGTGTAACATCCTTCTAAACATCATTAAAAATGACTGTCTAAAGGTTTAAGATAACAGTATACTGTGTCTTTCCTCTACAGTAGACAGTGGACAGTTCATTACATGGCTTAATGTCATCATTCTCTGTACTTCACAGTCAGATGCCGGTTTGGACCCAACTGTCCTCGTCTTTAAATAGGACTCAGTGGACAGAGCATGTGGAACAATCAGTGATTTTAAAAACATATCATATTTAACCAGCCCCTCCTTTGATTTTCTTTATTAGATGAGCCATGTCTTAATAAAATCTAATTATTTCCGCTCACAGGACGCTTTCTGGTGAGAAATTGGCAGAGGGATGTGAGCTGATGTATGGGGAGACAGTCGCCTAATTAGAGCGTTAGAAATTGAATCTTTACAGCACACGGGTCATATAATTATCCTACTGTTAATTTAACGCTTACATTCTCTACTGTTCATTTTTATTCCCTTAAATGTAGTTTGGCAGCGGCCCTCACTGCTCAGCACTGGGTTTTAGTGTACGAGAGGAGGCAGCGTGGCCCCTAACATTGCCCCCTCTGAGTGATTGAATAACTGCGGACCCTGCAGTCCAAATAACAAGGCTCGCATCATTTATGCATTGTTAAGCCATGTAATTGAAACGAGCCATAGTTTGCATATTACACCATTAAAATAATGTGCTTTGCGTTTCTCCCAACACGACTATTTAAGCCTGTGTGGCGATGTGGTAATTCCTTGAATTACAGCCTAATTACCACAATGTTCTTTTGATTTGGCCGATTTCAATGTTACGCCACAATAATGTTCAATATTACCAGAATGAATTACTGAGCCGTGCCTGGAAACTTTTCCTGGTATGACTTGAATCCTGGCGGCTTCATGTGCTCTAAGTGCAGCTGGATTCACATCTATAAAGGATTATTAGTCTATGAAATGAGATCCATTAAAGGCCTAATCACTAATACTTAATTGAAGAGCTTGAGTTCTACATGGAATATGAGCATTTTGTGTGTGTTTCTGCCTTGATCATCATCGCCTGGTTTGCACTGCTGTGTACAAGTATTACTTATGTCAACAGTTGTTGTGTACTTTTTATCCATGCAGTAAAATGCTTGTCTTGTAATTACAAGTGATGGCAATTTCCACTGTTATATTTAAACGTTTTGTACATTTTGGTTACACATTGTGCCTTTAGAGGATGGATATAGCAAACTATGCATTTAATATACAATTTAAAGCTTTAAATTTCTTTTAAGATAATTGTATTTCATTTTTTATCCTGTTTTGTAGCTTCAAAGACTAAAAAAAATACCTGCTTTGACCAGTAAAGCAGCATCAAAGCAAAAAGAAAAAGTTGTAGCACAACTTTAAATCAGCATATGAATTGAAAATCCAAACCAGGTCATACAGAACAGACATTTTGCAATTAGCACTTGGCCTTTGTTACACGCCCCTGCATTGTTCACAGACCTTAGTCTATACACATGACATGTGTCCTTGTGTGAACTTTTTTGAATAAATTTACCTCACCGAGAATGATTTGTGAGTGTGAATATTCACCATGTAGACTTTTGTGTTTTCACTGCACAGTTTGAATATTTTTTGAGTGAAAATATTTCTTTGATAATTGCTTTTTATATTGCCTTTTAATTTTCCTGCGGGCCCAAGTTATTAAATAAAATGTTTAATTACAGTTTCAGTCATTTGCATAGTTTGAAAGTTATAAATTGTGGATATTGAAGAACTGTCTGTGCTGATTTATTGGTTTAATTTGTGGCCACTGTGAATTGTTGTAGGCCATAGACTAACCAAAGGTGCTTTTTAAATTGCATATATACAGTAGAAAATATTAGTGCCTTCTATTATACAGAATTAAGACACTGCTTCAAAAGTTAGAAAGTTTAAACATTCCTCTGCCCAAAAAATGTAGAAGTTTTGTTTGTGATTTTTGTTGTTGTTGTTGTTGCACAGTTTGCTTTATCTCACTGGAGAGTGAGGAGCAGTTTTGAGAACAGACATAATCTCTTTCATCTTTTTCAGTTTTTCTAGCCCTTTCTCTCTCTCAGGGCCCTGCGCTCTTTACTCCTCCCTCCTTTATCCCTGCGAAGGCTTTGTCCCCGTAGCAGAGAGCCTCTCTAAATAGAGGCCTTTAGATAGTCCAGGAACAGGGGGGAGCAGCAGCGACGCGACTGCTGTTGTTTCATTTACCTCTCCCTATGGCAACCAGCAGCAGTCGGCCAGGAATGTCCCCTCTCTGGACAAAGTCCTGGTCCCTGAAGCTGACACCGAGGGGAACGACAGCTGGGATGGGATGGAAACCTGCCCTCCCTGCCCCTGGACTGGAGGCCTGAGTTTGGACTTAATCCTCCTCTTCACTTCTGTCTATCTTCACTTTAGTGGATGATGAGGAGCTGGAGAAGCTTTTCACACACTATTAACTCTGTAATAGTTCTCTATAAGACCTGAAAAAATAATTTCTAAATCTCTTCTGGTGATGTAAAGAATCCTGGAAGCCCCTCAGTACTGTTGCACCAGGCTCTAATGGTCTCACATAGATCCTCTACAGTGCTGCAAACAACCATTTAGAGGCGCATGAAATCCTTCCAACTACATTTAGTAGAGCAGCACTTGGATAAACATTATTTTAAGATTTTAAAAATTCAATAAATTCCTGTAAGTAACTCAGACTATATATAGAACCTCAACTTCAATCTGGGGACCCTCCTTTTTCTCTGTGTGGAGCCCCTCCCACCAAAGAGAACTTGTAAAATTCACTTTACAGCCTGGTTGGACACAAAAGTTGATCTGTTTACTTTATGGGCTGTTAAAAGTTTTAAACAACTGACCGACATCTGCATTTACAAGTCTGCGGTTGTGAAAGAATACACTAGTCTACATTTTTACAAGCATTAATCACAGAAAGTGCAGATCACTCTGTCATTATAGCAGTGGTTTGTAGCACTCATCTACACATTAACAACAATGGGAAAAAAAAGTCATTTTAAACTGATGCCAGCAGCCAGACTAGGTGTTCAAATTTCAGATAGACAGAAACGATGAAGGCTTTCCCTGGATATTCTAAACACACATCAGCCTGCAATTTTGCAATAGAATCTAATATAAAAAGATTTTGTGACAAGATTTTTTTTAAATAAAACTGATTTGATTGAAAAGTGTCTGAGCTTTTTTTTTTTTTTCTTTTGCCAGATATTTAAATTTAGAAATTAAACTTGTCAATTGTGAATTAAATTTTCAGTGCAAGCCATGGTTAAACTGATGTAAGAACTTCAAAGTAACGCTTGATTGAAATGTAATAAATATTTGTAATCATTCTCAGTAAGAAACAACGCTTTCATTCTGATATATTTATCTAAATAACGAGGACAACACTGCACGAACCATACAGACGCGTTAACAAACATGCACCTACAAACGTCTCAGCAGAAATGGTGCAGCACTAAACATTCACATTTTCTTTTACATGTGCAACCTGTGATATTATGTATGTGCAGATCGTTTGATTACCCCTCTATGTTATCTGTAATCTAGTTCTTTCTGTTGCACTGGAAAAAGTTTCTTATCAAACCGGGATGTTGCACGCACGTTTCCAGTGACAACATTTAATAGCATGAATGTGCGCAAAAATTGCAGTCAACAATAATAACTACATCTAAAGTCTAACTAAATAAACGACTGTATATCAGCAACTAGAGCGCTTTTATATTCCTCCCATTAGAGGAGATCCTGGTCTCCTGGAACTAGACTACATTCACTGAGTCTGGATAGAACATGATTATCAAAGTAAATCAACTGTATCTTACAGTTGCACTGCTGATCCCGGTGCTCCGTCTCTCCATGCTGCACTCCGGCTCTCCGCTTCCACGGGAGCCTCAACTTGCACCTCTCCAACAAAGAGAGTAGTGTTAGTTGAGACTTGCGCGCAGCCAATCGGTGCGCCGTTGCCCCTGGTAACCACGTCCATCATCCTCCGACGTCCAATGAGCGGCGGGGGCGGGGCGGAGTCCAGGTGCGCCTCGGCGTCCTCTTGGCAGAGCGCCTGGGAGCCGCCTGTGGGCAGGAGAGGATCTGTCAAATGCGAGGTTCCTTTAATAAGAGCGACCAGTCCGGCTCCGAGAGTCATGGCGACCGCAGCGTCTAACCACTACAACATCCTCACCTCCAGCGCATCCATCGTGCACTCGGAGCCCGGCAGCATGCAGCAAGCCACGGCGTACCGGGACGCGCAGAGCCTGTTGCAGAGCGACTACCCGCTGCAGAGCAACAGCCACACGCTCAGCCACGCACACCAGTGGATCACGGCGCTGTCCCACGGAGAGGGAGCCCCGTGGTCCTCCAGCCCGCTCGGCACAGAGCAGGATATCAAACCCGCGGTGCAGGGCGCCCGGGACGAGATGCACAATTCCAGCAGCAACCTGCAGCACCAGTCACGGCCGCCGCACCTGGTGCACCAGACGCACGGGAACCACCACGACGGCCGGGCGTGGAGAACCACCACGGCGGCGCACATACCGAGCATGGCGACGACGAACGGCCAAAGCCTTATTTACTCCCAGCCGGGCTTCAGCGTCAACGGGCTGATCCCGGGCAGCGGGCAGGGGATGCACCACCACAACCTGAGGGACAGTCATGACGACCACCACAGCCCGCATCTCAGCGAACACGGCCACCCTCCGTCCCAGCATCAGCACCAGCACCGGCCGCAGAGCCACCACGACCACTCGGACGAGGATACGCCGACCTCGGACGACCTGGAACAGTTCGCCAAACAGTTCAAACAGCGGAGGATCAAGCTGGGCTTCACGCAGGCGGACGTGGGACTCGCCCTGGGGACCCTGTACGGAAATGTGTTTTCCCAAACCACCATATGCAGGTTTGAGGCCCTGCAGCTCAGCTTCAAAAACATGTGCAAGCTGAAGCCTCTGTTGAACAAGTGGCTGGAGGAGGCGGACTCCACCTCGGGCAGCCCGACCAGCCTGGACAAAATAGCGGCGCAGGGGAGGAAAAGAAAAAAACGGACTTCAATCGAGGTAAGCGTAAAAGGAGCTTTGGAGAGCCATTTTTTGAAGTGCCCTAAACCGGCAGCGTCGGAAATAATCACCCTGGCGGACAGTCTGCACCTGGAGAAAGAAGTGGTGAGGGTTTGGTTTTGTAACAGGAGACAGAAGGAGAAACGCATGACCCCTCCCGGAGGAGCGCTGCCGGGGAGCGAGGATGTGTACGGGGACACGCCGCCGCACCACGGGGTCCAGACCCCGGTCCAATGAACTCTGCTGGACCGCTCCTCCAGGACTTGTTTATCCTTTTTATTTATCCCCCAAGGTTATATATAAATCACTGGACTATGAGACGATATAGTGGGTGTTTTATGTATAATAGATTGCAGTGAGTACTTACACAATATCTGCAGCGAATATCTGAGAAATGGAAAAAGAGTGAGGGGAGGACAGGACATTTTTTCCCTGAGCTAAAGGAACATAAGCCTGTGTTGTGTTCTCCGAGGATACATGCCCAGCACTGTGACTCCAGTCGACGCAGTTTCAAGGTGTAGCCCCTATTGTGTATTGAAATTATACTTGACGAAAAAAAAAGGAGGGAGGGGAAGGAGGGTACTTGGTTTTTAGACGAAAAGCATAGATGAATGGTTTCCATTCGCCACTTTTATATTAAATCCAACGTTTTTTGTTTTGTTTTGTTTTTTAGTTTTTTCCTTTTTTGTTTTTTTTGCTGTGCGTAAAATGGAAAGCAAAGGCGTTTTAGTTTTGTAGCTCCCAAATTGTGCGTCCAGCAGTGAAGGGTGCGTGGGTGGTGCAGTGGAGGGGGGTCAAAGGAGCTGCGTTAATGGAGTAAACTGGAGGCCGGGAAAGGCTGCAGCCCCCAGTCAGTCCGGTGGAGTCCAGCTGAGGGTGAGCATCGCCTGAGTCCCATCTGTCAGCCGCTCTGCGCTCAAACCGCTGCTGGGAGGCTGCAGGCCGTCCAGCTCTGGTTTATCCTGTGAGCACTGAGGTCAGGATTTAGTTCTTATTATTATCACACATGATTATTATTATTATTATTATTATTATTATTATTATTACGTACAGCTCATTGGCTGAACTCTCCAACAATTGGCCTGAATGCAGTAATGTGGCAAATAATAATTAAAATAAGAGTATGACCTCTATCACGAGTCAACCAGCAGTATAAACAACAAGTCCAGTATTTTTTCCACACAACGAGCGTTAAATAATATTATTTCCCCCCTCAGAGCGTCTCCCAGCTCCAGGAAGAGACTCCGTGGCGATTGATTGGATTATATGGCACTTTTCCACAACAGGATGGGCTCTAGATACACAGATCTCTACAAAAGAAAAAAGAAAAAAAAAGGACAAAAAATTATGATGGCAGCAACTCTCACAGAACATTTGGATCCACTTTTGTAAATATTGTATAACTTTAAAAGTCATGGCTTCATTCCTTTTCTTTATTTTTTTGCTTTCTTTCTTTCTTCACTGGGGCACTTTTTTTTTTTTTTTGGGATTGATGTTTTCAAAATCCAGCAGGTTGAGTATCCAGTCTCCATAGCCTACCTACTGCCTTGTATTTGTGCTGTTCAACGTTCTTTATTTTGTTGCCGAAATTATGCTCATTTACAATTTAGATACTTTCTGTGGCGCGTTTTTATTTTGAGTCTCTCTTTTTTTTTTTAATTGAATTGAAAGTTTAATTTGTTTAATTTGTCTATGGAGTTTTGTTGTCGCCATTTGGCGTCCGCTCTGAAATTACAATTGATTGTGTTTCCAATCAGAATTGAGTGCTTTAAAGACTGATTTCAAATTAATCGATTAGAAGAAAAAAAGGCAGAAAAATTGTCCACAAATGAATCAGAGCTGAGAGGATAAAAATAAAGATATCCTCACGGTTAATGTGTTTGGAGAGAAACATCATAATAATACGGCCTTTTTACATTTCCTCCCAAAAAAAAACACACATTTTAGTTGCATTCCAAAAAAAATTGCAGCATATGATCAAAATTATTTTTATTGTCATTATTAATAATATTATTATTCACAAGGTGTTGTTTAATTTGTGAGCTCGTTGCCATGCATTTAATTTCAGCCATTTTGTTCGTCTAATTTTTTTTCTTTGTTGTGGAGGGGGGGAATTAGACATTTTATTTTATTTTTTTAGTTTTGTTAATGAGATTGTAATTTATTCTGCGATGGATTTTTATAGATGACAAAGGGCGAGATATATATGAAATGACACTGAAGAAGGTTTTGTAGTGGGAAGGGAGGGGGAAGACAGGTTCGTTTTTTTGTTTTGTTGTTTCTCTTACTTTTCAGCGGGATTGTTACAGCCTGGAACCGTCACAGCTCAATGTATATACATCTTTTTTCTTTCTCTCCGTACAGTAGCTTGCTTTTTGTTTTATGCAAAGACACAAAACCAGGGATTTATTTTCTCTCTCTCTCTCTCTCTCTCTCTCTCCTCTCATGTGGAAACAGCTTTTTAATATTATTATATTGTTATTATTGTTAATGTTATTTTTCCTCCACCACTTTCTGCTTTCTCCTGCTGGATGCAACGAGCAGAAACGATCATGGCATTGAAATTCTTTCCTCAGTAGCTTTAAGGAATCGATCCAAGTCATAATTCACTGGAAATTCAAGTTGTGGGGATGTAGACCTGTAGCAATCCAACGCTGTCTTTTTTTTGTTTTCTTCTTCTGTTTAATTGCTTGTTAAGCCAGTTTCTCTTTTTGTTGTTTTATTTATTTTCTATTTTTATGTTTGTTTGTTTTTGGGAGGGGGTGGGTTGGGGGGGAGGGATGTTATAGGCTATGTCACATTCACTGGATGAACTTGGGGTAGATATAACGTAGAGGTGATGGACGCCTGCAGGTGTTGCATCACTTTACACATGAACAACGGACTTGCACATTTTTAAATAATGGGGTTGATATTAAACAGCTTTTTTCCAAACGTCGAGGCTAAATGTATTTATTTTTTATTTTAACATATAATTCTGCACGTCAGAAATGCTCCTGCAGTGAGTTCACTATCTGCTTGACAGCTGGGATGTTAACAAAAAAAAAAAGAAGAAGAAGAAGAAGAAGAAAAAAAATCTGCTTCTTGCTTTGAGCCCATTCGTTTGAGTGGAATTAATGGCTGAGAGAAAATCAGGGTTGATGAATGGAAGATTGTGAGCCGATGATGTGTTGTTTTCTGCCTCAGGGCTGCTTTTAAATGAACTGGCTTTGACTGGGGGAAAAGAGAGAAGAAAAAAAACACAGCTCCTATCTAGGGTTAAATTAGTTAAGGGAGGGTAGGGGGGTTCCCAAAGTGGGGTCCGAGGACCAGAAAGTGGCCCTTTTGAGGGGTTGGAACGGCTCTAGATTGGTGATATTAAAGGTTTCACTGTTATTTTAAATTGTGTGGACTTCAGAACTCATGTGGACACCATCACACATGGAAATCCAAAGTAGGATTATAGTTGTTTTTACCATCTTCTGCTGTGACAGCCACAAAAAAAACCCCACAACTGTTATTATTATCATTAATTGATTTCAGAAAACTAAAACTTTTGGACATTTCTTGGCAAAATGGAGCCCTTTAAAGAGACGGTTAAAAGAAACTATCTTTAAACGCATCATCTGTTTTGGTTTTTGTTTTCTTAAATATTATTATTTTAAATTTACTAGCTTTAAATTTGTCCCTGAGACACCTCGATCAAAACGAAACTTCCGGATCCATGAAGTAAAGAAAAAAAAAAAAAGCAACAAATAATAGTTTTTTCACAGACTCTTAATGTGGCAGTGATGCTGCCAGTGGTGACCCTGATGGTATTTTCTTATTCCCCCCAGTATGACATTTCTCTCATATAGTCCCATAGGGATCTATGGTGTGATTTTTGTATGAGCATCTGTACAAAAAAAAGAAAAAGAAAAAATCTGGCTTTTACCTGACAGCCTAAATGTAAAGCTGCCGTTTCACTTATTCCTTAAAAAAAAAAGAAGAAATATGTAAGAAAACACGCTGCCTTCTGTGTCTCTTACAATCAAAACAATTCTATTCTTGCCTGATCTGATGTTTGCAGAATGAGGGAGGTTTTCCTCCCCTCAGCATTACTGGGAATCAATTAGGAATCAATATCTGATCAGTCAGTGATGCTGTTGTCCAATGAACCTGATGAGAACAACAATAACAATTACAAATAATAGCAAACCTTTTTTCATGCATCCAGCCACGTGCTTAGAATTTCTTATATGAATATTTGCGTAATGATATAAAAAAAAAAAAAAAAAGAAGAAGAGGAAGTGTCGTTTTCCCATTCTGTAATTTCCATCTAACAACGCAGATGTCTACTAAAGTCTGAGGGTTCTTCTTCAAAAGTGATTTTTTTTTTTAGGGGCTGTTTTTAATCAAAGCCAGTATGTAGTATGTGGATAGTGAGCAGAGCCGGTGTTATCCTGTGTGGTGGCAGACAGCGCATCAGGATCACGTTGTTGTTTTGGTGCTGATGCAGAAGGAGGAAATAGAAAAGATGTCCCTCTCTGCATCCTCATCATCCTCATCCTCCTCATCATCATCAGCCGCCGTTTGACCTGCCATGTGGCCGCCTGGCATGACTGACACCCAGACAGAAAGAAATCTCTCTCTCTGATATTTGAAGCAGACTTTTGTGGAGCCCAGTATTTAAAAAAAAAAGAAAAGAAAAAAAAAAGCGCGCCCTTGTGCCCTTCATCCGCTCTCTAGCAGATACAATTAATAGCGCGTCGCGTTAATTACACCTTCCTTTTTATTTAGGTGACTTGAAATTTCCCATTAGGCTCCCAGGGAAGAAAATAAAGCGGCTGAGCTGTGGAGAGACACAGACAGACAGACTGAAGCCTGGATAGTCGGTGCTGTAGCGCCATCTAGCGACAGCGGCGTGACCCGGAGGGTGAGTCCAAGCTGTCTTGTCATTCTGTTGTTGTGGAGTCAGGAAGGGGGTCAACGAAAAAGGGATGGACTCAAATATGTTGTTATCCAACTGCAGAAATATGGAATGTGGGGCTGTTATGGCTGCTTTGTGGTTTCAGGGGGAGCTGATGTGGAAATATTTCAGTGAAAGACACAGTAGAGGTTTACAGTCCGACTCATTTAAAATTCAAAAAGATCAGAAGATTTCTACCTGTTTCCTGAGTCAGTTCTTTTAGGGCTTATACAGGAATATTTTAGGACTATTCTACAGGAAAATGTTCATGTTTTCATTTTATCTATTCAACGATTTATCAATTAAATGATTTCCATCAAGAGAAAACAATTAATTTGATCATTAGTTTAACAAACTAAATTTACAGTTTCGCATTTGGTAAAAAAATGTTTCTCCAGAAAGATAAAACTTTGAATAACGTACACAGATTTCTCTCTGTTTAAGTCAACGAATAAAACAGACACGTGTCTCTTGTGTAAAAAGTGTTTTTTATATATATTAAATATTTTGAAACATGCATAAAAATGAATGACTTTTTTTTTTAGAAGTCTGAGTTTTGGCTTCAAAGTGATTATCTTCTGTGAAGCAGGTAGTGAGTAAATCAAAGTCAGATAAACTTAACGTATTTGGGTCAATATTCACCCTGGAGTCACCTAATGATCACTTTTGCAAAGAATGATCCTGGTGATACAATCATTTGTACAAATATGCAATGAAACTGTCCATGATCAGGGCATCCGTGGCTTGGTAACATCTTTATCATTAATCTGCATCTCAGCTGATCGCTGGGTAGATAAATATTCTGCCCAGACAGTCCTCCAAAACTAGAGCCAAAAAAACTAATATTACTAATAAGACGTCCACCACAAGCAGGCTAAGAGTGTTAAGTCCCTGGAATAAGGCCAGCATTGGTTTTTGGGGTCCTTAAATACAGCGAGACCTTTGATCAGTTTTACATCGTTGCTCATTCAATTTCTTGTGAGTTTTGGTCTGAGAAAACAAGCAACAGGTCATTTGACATGTCACAAAGACGTCTAGTTGTCCTGGCAAGATAATGGCACAAACCCATACGCTGCTTTTATGACTTTTTGCCAAACTCTGCGTCCCCGCCTTGAAGATTTGTGCTCACTGTGCTAAAATCAAAACTACAAGCTGAGTGTGAAAAGCCTGCAGAAGCCTGTTCGGGCAGGCGGGTACCATCATGCAGGGTGCCAGCTCAAATTTGAGGTGTCTTTTACACACATATTCATCAGGTTATTATGATCACCGTATCACCTTTCCTTCTCATCTCCCTGTCATTAAAAAAAAAAAGCCTCATGTGTGCATAAAAACCTGTTTTATTTTGAAGTCCATCCACTGCTTTGCTTCTTTTGTGTGTGTGCGTGCAGCTGCAGGGCCTCCAGCAGAAGGTAATGAAGTGGGACATACAGTTCACTTTCTGGTGTCGAGATGTGATTAAAGGAGGAACACTGACTCAGCACATTCAGCTCTGTCACTGAAAAGTATTTGCAATCGGTGGTTTCGCTAACTTGTTGGACAGAGTGACAAATGAAAGTGCGATTGGACAAATGTGGAGCAATAATAGATAATCTTACTCTGATCACATAATGTAATTTAACATTGTGTGTAACAACATAATGTTTCAATATGATTTCCGAGGATCTAATTACTATTGAAAATGAATGTTTTTGTTACTCCCCCCCTCAGTGATCTTCATTTAATGTCTTTGTACAAAGTTTCCCTGTCAAGCATCATGTCCATCTCTGAATCGTGTGAAGATGAATCAGCCCTCTGCATCAATCACTCATTCAAATCTGTCTTTCTCTTTGCTCACACCTCCTCCTCCTCCTCCTCGGCCTCCCTCTCCTCCCCCCTCTCTCACACACACACACACACACACACACACACACAGATAGCAGTGATACAAGCTCACGAGCTGAACATAATTCCACCATTTGACATTGTTGTTGTTCAGTCTCACTCAGATGCATCGCAGCTAATTACACTTTGCACACTTAAGTACACAAATGCGCGTGTGCGTTCATTTGTAAACGAGTTATTGTTTAATTATAACTTCACATGAACTTTGCTGATCAGCGGGGCGAATCGTGTCTCCCCTTCAGCGCATAATTATTCGGGCTATAATTGCTCGGCCTGTTTGTGAAACATGCTCGTCCCTCAGCGAGGCCATCTCATACATACAGCGGTCTGAGGCGGGCCCCCTTTTGTAAAGAAAACGCCCCAGGAGTCGCTCCGTTTGAGGCTGGAGCTTCAGATGGGCAGCTGAAGTTTACAAAATCAAAGATGGGAATAAAAAAAATAACTTAAAGTCTCAGTGTGACAAGATAATCTCCACCTGATGGCAGGAGGAGCCTGATTTAGAGTCGCTGTTGGCCCTCGCTGACCTACGGCCTATGATACCTCGTGCAACTAGACCTCCTGTGCTGAAACAAAATGTCTGATTTTGTAGGGATTAGGTTAAACAGGCCTCTATTTATGAGGAGGACGAATAAAATGAATCGTGATTCTAAAACTAGAATCTAACACAAGGACAGATACTAATGCAAAGTTACTAACCATATCTGATAAAACTGCAAAAACTAACCGTGGGGCTCCTCTGGCTCTGAGGCCCTGTTGCCTTTTCCAATCGTATCCCTGTTTTGTTATCATTAAAAAGCCAGTAAGAGGTCAAACATAGTCAAAAATATAAGGGCCGCTTTTTCACCAATTAGGCGTCACATTTAAATTTAAAGAATAAAAAAAATACAACAATAGTCATCTTAAATTCTACAATATTACAAACACTCATTTGGGAACACTGTTAAATTTAAAATGATGTCGAACATAAGAAAATGTTGTTCATAAAGTCTACTGACTGTATACAACTGTAGTGCAAATAAAGTGCTTCTCTTGTTTTTCATTTTCTATTTAATTAACATTTAGAAATTTAAACCAAGACTCCATAGCTAGACTGTATTCTGTAGATTCACACACATACTTTTATTCCATTCTGGTTCTATTCACTGAAATAAAGCTTTAAGGCCTGCATACTCTTTTTTTAATAACGCAAATATGTATTTTTAATTACCTCTGCTACTGTTTCAGAGTTGGTGAAAAATCTGCTGGATCACTTTATGGTACCAAACAAAAAACAAGTGATGTTCTTTTGGAACAAGGGGTCCAGAGATAAATCTGATGGGTCACATGATAATTAGAAGGATAAGAAAATAATATTTCAGGCTCCCTAAAATGCTTTAAAGGAAACGGCCTTGGAAGGAAAACTCACCCTTGTGAGTCTCGTCCACTCTGAAGCCGTAACCTGCACCGAGGGGCTGCAAGGAGGCAAATAATTTGTGCTGACAGAAAAACAGTTCTCTGGAAAACAGCAAACAAAGGCTGGCTGTAACAGGACGCAGTGGGTTTTATGAGACAAACAATCTCAATTTTGAGAAACACAAGCCACTCTTCAACCAGCATCAGATCAGGTCTCTGAATAGTCTCTGTGTGGTGTCACTTGTTTACAGTAATTGCGCTGAGGTACCGCGGTTTGACAACACGTACAAATGGATTTAGACATGGCTAAAGGAACACTGCATCCCTGCTGCTTGAAAAGCTGCCTATGGATCTCCGCACTTAGATGGATTTAAGGAACAGAGCGCTGACATTCTCGATATTCTTAAAAACACAACAAAAATAATAAGCTTCAGACGCAGCAGCGAGGATTGTCAGGGATGTCTTCATTATAAGTCTAAGCCGGGAAACTAGAGATGGAACACCAAGCCACATAATGATGGGTATCACAGTAAGGCCTCCCTCAGGCAGGTCTGAGGCCTGTCGAGTCCCAGCCTGAGGACGGCTCAGCGGAGGCACACCACAGCAAGAGATCACCATTTCTGCTGCCATGTTGTCAAGGTATGCTCTTGTGTCACTCATGCGGTTTGCAGATAGACAGAAGCGAGAAACAAAGCAGGCGCAGGGCATCCTTGTGCCACTCACCCCCCTTCCAGGCCCTTCCCCCCCTTCCCCCCCAACACCTTTTACATTTTAACACTGGGATTTATTATTCAGGAACAATATTTCCATCCATATATTCCCCCTGCAGATTCATCAAGCTACATCTGTAAGCTGTTGAAAGACAAATAAAAAGCTGAACTAATTGCTGTGGATCCCCCCTGGATATATCAGCCTCATAGAGGAGCATGACAGCAAGAAATCAAGCCGAAGCGCAGAGCGGAAAGCCTCCATGAATCACGTTTGCATCCACACTCGCACGTACAGCGGCGGCGGCGGCAGCGGCGGTGGTGTTAGTGGCTGAGGAATAATCATTGGGGAGGCAGTCCAAATTAATACTTCAGCCGAGGCCGCCTCGTTCTCCGTCATTAGGGCACATTACAGGGCCACAATATACATCATTAAACCAGGCATAAACAATTCATTAAAAGGCCGTTAAGAAGACAAGCTAATGTCACTTCTCCCTGTGGTATTAATAGACTGTAAAATGGCAGAGGGTTAAGGCAAAAAGGATCATTCCGCCACGACTACCCAGTCACTCATCCTGACTAATGGCTTTGCTAGTTGTTGTGGATTCAGTAGACGAGCCTACTTTTCTCCCAATCACACTTTCATGACTCTACTTATGAAGCCCCAGCATGGCACAGTGACACAATTTACATTTGTTTTGGCAGTGATGGTGTACTGCTCACTGAAGCTGAAGAATAAGGGAAAATGGAATATGAGTGCGTTAATGCCTTTGCAGCCTTGTAGCCACTTTGTTCTACAGTCTGATTCCTCCTAATATCTGTGTCCCTACAGGACCGAAACAAAGACTGCGAGAATCAAAGGAGCCACACTGCATCAGTCATCAGCCTTCAGTTTATTTAAAACCTGGTGAAAGTGAAGCACCCAGTTTCATCATGACAGAGGCACAATCTTTTCACACAACGGCGTCTTTTCGCACTGCAGCACAGGGAGCGTTGCCACGTGTCCTACCAGTGCATGGCACAAAAGTTGATCACACATCCAGAGTGGAAGAAGACAGAATGCGTATTCATTACAGAAAAGCAGGGACACCGCAGTCACTCAAGGCAGGGACAAAATACAAGTGTTGAACTAACCTGCTACACTGGTCAAACAATGTAAGACTGGTGTTCATTTTTAAAAGGTTTGCTTTAACACATGAATGCTGTACACAGTATACATTGTCAGTGTTGTAATTGTGTTGCTATAGTCATTAGTGATGTAATTATTATACATTAAAATGTACTTGAAATTACAGCCTGGATTTGGGTGGGCCAAGCAAATGTGATATTTGCACTCCTTGGCTTCCAGTCAACCAGCTATAATACGATTGTTCTGAGCTGCAACTGAAGCAACATTTGCATCATGTGCTACCACACCCATTCTGTGGGTAGGTTTTAAAGGAACAGTTTAACATTTTGGGCTTTTCCAAAGACTGGCAGATAGGAAGATTGAAATCTATTTGAAGTCTGGGGAACCAGTAGGAGGACTGGTCTGGAGCATGTTTAGCCTAGCTTAGCACACAGAAAGGATTAGTTAAGCTTCTAACACCACAGCAAGCCAGGATTTAAAAAAAAAAAACAACAACAACTTTGTAATTGCAGAACCTAAAGTCATTCCCATTTAAAAAAAAATAAAAAAATTCCAATATATAAAGAAAAAATATTGACGCCGTCACTTCTTGCCTGCACTGTGCCATTAAACACAAAAATAAATATTCAAGCAGCTTCACAGCTCACAGAGTCGAGTACACAACCTGCCTGGTAATCCCACTCTATGAACACAACTGCTGTGATGCTTCATGTTAGGTAGGTAGTCTTGACTAGCCAGACCCGTTGTCACAGTGTTGATGGGGGGGGGGGACTGTTTTGGTGGAAAATTTGATTAAGCTTGACATTTTCAGTGTGTTGTTGTTTCCTGTAGTGAAGGGGATTTTTAGGACTGTGATTCAGAAAGTAGAAGTGGAAATGGTGAGTCCGACTGGTAAGTAACATTTAACAAGCAAGCCGCTTTTAAAACTAAAGGATCCTCTTTTTACATCTTACTCCAGCATCTCTCCAATAAATAACATACAACACATAAATAACAGTGGGCTAAAGACGGGCATCCATTCTTTGTGCTAAGCTAGGCTAAATATGGAACAAAAAAACAAAAACAAGATATTTCCCATTGTAATTGTATATTGCTATTTCTATGGGTAGTGAGTATAAATAACATTTTTTAAAGAGGGAAATATAAATAAATATAATTTTGCATATTAATTAAGATGGCTGATATACAGTATATGGCATATAAACTGGTCAGATATAGTTGTGAGACTGATGACCAGGTTATTGTGTATTACTTTGGTTGAAAAAGCAAAGCACTTCACTACACTCTATAGCACTTGGACGTCACACCACATTCAAACAGGAGTATAAGGCACAAATATTGACTAGTAGCATGTGCTTCAAAGAAAACTTCCAAGTGTTTTTTTTTCAAAAAAAGAAAAGAAAAGAAATGCTTTTCAAGCACTTCTGCCACACCACAACCACCTCCTCATATATTACAAAAATTAAATAATCAGCAACAGCTATATTTTTTCACAATCATACAATTACTGCAACACCCAGTGAAACCTCTATTTTTTGTCTCAGTTACATCAGTGCTAACTGATCGTTTGTGTCGTGTGTGTTTGTTGTTTAAGAGCAACACCAAAGGCAGGCAACCTCAAAGCTGATTCAGTCTGGTGGTGTTTTACGTAAAAACGTCCGTTGTGCTGGTTTCCGGAGTAAAACATATTTAAAAAAAACAAAAAAAAACAATATCCATAATGGTAATAAGATATACATAACCCCTGAGTTTGAGGACAAATACTGAGGTCACATATAGTAAATACAACGTGTCATTTTAGCACACCTTGACCAGCTTGATTTACAGTACTCCTCAACAGTGGAACTTCACTTTAGCGTGCAAGTGCTCGACTGTAGTCTAACAGCAGTGGCAGGAAAAGCACATCAAGAAAGCAATGCACAAACAGTGACTTTCAAACTTCCTTATTTAGTTTGGATACAAAACCAGCATCCATATCCGAAAAGCCAAACGCTCTTAACTTCCTTCAAATGACCAAGATAATCGTAACCAAATGAAATGAATGACCTGTGAGGCAGAAGCAAACACAGTTCAGTTATCAAGTGCTGTAACACTGGCCTAGCTGACCTAAACAAATGAATTTTTGCTTTAGCCAGTGAAGCGTTCGATATACCAAAGAACTGATGTAACGGAACACCCTGTTTTAGTTAAAGGTGTAGTCTGTAATTCTGGAGACAGATTATTGATATTTAGCTAGTTAGCATATTTAGATAGCATGTGCCAGAGTTATTTGCTACCACTGCCCCTGAAGTATATTCTATTTCCCCACTCAGTCGTGTTGTGTCCCTCAGTCTGGGACACTTTGTTTCCCCGTTTACAAAGCCAGGGTTGTGTATGAACGCCAGATTACACCAGATACAGAACGAACATCTAGCAGAACGTGAGGAGATATCCACTGAGTTTAACAAAAAAAAACTGTATTGAATTAGAATCAGTCACTTGACCTTTGAGGAGCAGATTTAAACAGAAACTGATCAAAAACAGGCAAATGAGTTTACTTTCTCTGCATTAATCCAACAAAGGCCTCACGTTTAGTTGAACACAGGTCTTGTATCATAGATTTAATTCAACACCACAACTAATTACATTTTTCTATCTATCTGAAGTGTCTAAAATGTAGTGAGACTCTGCCAAACATATGTGGTTGATAATAACAATTAGAGCAGAAATAGAGGTTTTATATCAATTCAAATTGTGTATCTTTGGATTTAAGACGATTAGGGTCTGAGAAGAACTGTGTTACTCCTCTGTGCTTTTATTTCAGATGAGTCAGCCTGTCTGTTTTGTGTTGATGTCTTTGGGTGTTATTTCTATTTTTGCATTTATAGCAAATGTGTAAATTAGAACAAATGCTTTTGCTTGCTTTTTCACAAGACCTCACACATTTTTTTGTAAATGAAAATATGCAGTCAGTGAATCTCGGTACAAGGACAGCTGATGGTACTTCAGCATGAGAGCCTTGTGTATGATTTAGCAGTTTGTAGCAACACAAAGGAACCTGTGACACTTGCATTGAAGCCTGAAATGACAGTGTCCAGAGTACGCTGCATGCAATAAGGCTGCATTCACTCATTTGTTTTCAAAGCTCCTGATAAGACAGCAGCCTCAAGTATTATTTCCTCTCAGTAAATCAAACTACCTGAATGCCTTCAGAATGATCTTCATCTAATACATCAGTACACATGTTCCACATTCTGACAAGACACGGACAATGCCCTGATCTTTAGCTAACATGAGTATGTGACTTTTTGAAATTTCCAGTAAAGGTACTTTTTGTGTCCCATTTCGCAGCTCCAACAGATGTTCAAGAGAGGATTGCTCATAAATGTTGCTTTGTGTCTTGCAACTAGTACCAAGGCATATTTCTTTTCCATGTGTTGTTTGGCAATACGTACTGTAAGTGGTGATTCATATTCTGGGAAGATGTAACAGCTTTACTGCGACGACCCTGATTTTAAGTGTCCACGACATAACAAAAAAAAAAACGTCTCACGCCTTAAAATCCTGTGACTGGGAGTCTGTGGTTGTTTGTGTTCAGTCAGTAAATCCAAAGAACCTCCTCACCTCGTCCCAGTTCACTGTAAGAAGATCTTGTCCAGGATACAGGCAAAGGCAGGTCTGCAATCTCCTCCAGCATCTGACCTGCCTCTGAGTCAATTTGGGGCAGTATCGGCTGGCGAGCACCTCCCTCCGCTTGCTACTCTCGGCAGTGAGAAATGAGATGATGCTGTGTCACTGAGTGAAGCTTTTCTTGATGGCCACATTGGGGAAGAGGACAGAGAGCTCCTGGACGACCCGCATGTCTATCTGCGAGCAGAACGACACATCCAGGAGGAGAAGTCGAGGACATGACTGGAGGAGTTTTTTCAGAGAGGCAGCACTCACCAACCGTGTACCTGTTTGTTAGACGAATCACAACAAGAACAATAAGACGCTGTAAAAGATGCTTTACAAAAACATAACACTAGCAGAAAAAAACAGAACGATTACCCAATGCAATAGTGTTACATCCCTGTAAATCTATAAGAATAACAGCATCTGCAATTTTTTGTGTAAATTCAATTTAAAAAAAATCCTCTTCAACATGGTACTTATAGTTGTTCAACACTTTTGTTTAAAATGTGCCTTATACATAAATTTCACTCATAATATTTACAGCGGTTACATACAATTGAGTCCATATCAAAATAACCTGCATTGCATTTATTATTTGCCACATGTTATAACTACCAGACCAATCTAACTACGAAAATAAGTCTAAAATAGCCAAAGACCTGTCACATCAGCAGAGCTAGGGTGAGTAACACTTATGCCACTGTGCTGTCAAAGCCATCAACTTACGCAACTGGAACTACACTGTTAGTGCACAGCTATTACTGCCGTGGTGTGCTGCTGCAACTTTGCTTAGTGAGCAATATTTTATTCATATCGACATTAAGTAGATTATGTGGGTTTGTGTTTGCAGTTAACTCTGGAATAGTTTTTTTTTTTTAAAGAGTCTCAAATGCAAACTTGGGACAGGGCATCCCATAAAAACATCACTTGTCCATACACTGGGTGTAGACACACACCGCCTATGGACACATTATATCACAAATGCTAGGCATATTTACCAAAAAGTCAACAACTTTTAATGGCCAAATAATCAGTGACTGGCATTAATGAGAAATAATCATACCAACATGTACCTTTCACATTGTATATTCACAAGGTTATGAATAAATGTGGGGGAAATGTCACATTTAACTGTCAAGCAAAGAATAGGCATCAAAATGAAAAAGTGAAGTGCACTTATGGCCATGCTTCGTTAATACAGTCCCTTTTTGACTGATGTAATGATAGTCAGGTGAAAGAAAAGAGAAAAATAGGCCAATTCATAGTTTCTGCATGACCATTGTGGACATTAAAGGCCAGCAATGGACGCACATGTGGTTATTTTCATAGTACAATAAGTATGTGTTGCATTGTCCCTCATATCAAACACAGAAAAACACACAGGGCTCCCGTGGATGTTTCTAAAAGAACTGTGACTTCGCACGTACAGGACATAACAGGTAATTACAGATTGAGCTTTAGCACCGCAATTATTCATGAGGTGTTTTGAGCACAGGATTTCTAAAGAATTTAGAACCTTCAACTGTGTTTGTGGTCCCTCGATGGGAAGCATGTACAAATCAAAGACCCGCTGAAGTCCAGCAACGACTACTTAAATTTCACCTATTTTATTGATCATTTATAAAGGTGTCGGCAATGGAGAGTCTCGTCCTTCTGTCTTTCCTTATTCCAAGCATTTGTTTTAAGCACTATTTGTTTTCCTGTTACAAGTGGCATACTTGCAGGGCAGACAGTCTGCACTGTCACACATTTTGGGTTGTATGTGGACTTCTGCAGAGGGTTCCATGTGGACCCTCGGGAACTTGGATAGATGACAAAATTTACGTCACATGTACCCTTGTGGATGTGGACAATGAGAAATTACCTTAAGGCAGGAGTGATAAAATGGAGCAATTATACAGCAATCTCTGCATATTCTCTGTGGCTTTGACATTGTCCCGAGAGGAAAGCTGCTGTGGGTCTGTTTCAGTTTGCATTGAGATCAGATTTGGTAAAGCTCTGCTCAATGCCAAATTTATATGAAAAACATGAACAGCTACAGTTCCATTTAAATGATGATGGCCACCATTAACAAATAATTTATAAATGACAAATGTTTGTGTCCACAAGCTGCATGTGCAAGGAAAATGCTTACCCAGTATGTCAAGATGTTGCAGTGAGGGGCAGCTGGTGGCCAGTTCCTCTACGTCTGAGTCGCAGACGGTGCGGTTAGCAGTGAGGAAGAGCTTGCGTAGTCGTGGCAGGCTGCGGGCGAGGTGCTGGAAACATCCGGTGCTGCTCTGCAGTGTGGGACACCAGCCCAGATCCAGCTCCTCCAACATCCTGAGCAACCACAGACCACACAGGAAAACTGGGGTGACTCAAACCCCCATTTAGACCTTCACTGAGACAGTATATTTGTTTTCACTGTGGTTAACAGCTGCAGCTTGATTTGCTGTTGAGTTAGAGGTTAATGATGATATAGGTTTCCTTTTAAACAACGGATAGTAACTGATGTGGTAGTGATTTAGCAAATACAAGGGTGCTACCATTTCCTGGTCTTTATACTGTATTTACACTGTGTACTGAGATGTTTCATGTGCTGGATTACTTTACAACTCAATCAATCACTGAACCTGCTTACCTGCAGCCTGAGACGAGCTCAGCCAGGCCTCGATCTGTCAGGTTTCTGCAGCGCCACAAGTCCAGAGAGCACAATGAGCGACAGCGAGCAGCCAGCATACTGGCCACAACATCATAGTCGTCAATCTGCACGAGAGACAGGCAGCATTTACTCCATTTACTCTCTGCACTGTGTGCAGCGTGTGCAGAGCAACGGCTCATTTGAAGCTTTATGGAGGATCTTTGGAGGGTCCACATTTGCTGGAAAATGGATGCTAAAATGTGCAACTCTACATCAACCTCCTTGAATAGTGCAGTTGATTCAGAGGTTATGATCTATACATGGTTACTGTCTGTGTAAGCAACAATATCAGGAGGAAGAGATTCTGTGTTCTTTGCTTCAGCTACTACACTCTTCCTCTGTGGAATGTCATACAGTCACAGACTTAACAATTTGCCTTTAGGATCTTATGCAGGACTGAGAAAATGAAGCTGTGAGTGGGAATGAAGTAATGATTGAGTCAGTCAATAGTCATTTCCCTCTAATTGTCTGTCTTGTGTATTTTGAACAAACTTTTGAAATGTTGCGATAATAAAAAGCTGATTAGCTGTATCGACTGGCTTGTGGCACATAGCTCTGCTTCCTCAAGAGAGCAAAAGAACAAAGTACTAACAGAGAATATCTTCATCAGAAACAATATGGAATAGTCTTTTAGGAACTGATTTGTGTTGTTATTGTTCTTTGGTGTCAGGTAATGTTGGTCATATTTCATCCTTTTATCCAAAGATGAAAGCAACAAAATGCAATTTAACAGCTAAACAGCCAGTGCAGGCACCTTGCCCACAGAAATGACAGCATGCAGCATTTAGGAGTTAGCAGTAGATGGATATTCAAATTTTGGCTGAAAGAGCCGTTGTCTTTATGCACTTTCATTGCCAAATGTTGCATAACTTCATTTCTAATGATGACAGTTCTGAGTAAAGAAAAAGCAAAACAGGAAACGGGTGGTTAGCTGTTAATGTAGTTAACAGGCTTAATTTGGACTTCACCCTTTTTGTGTTTGTGTGTACATTCTCACCCTCACACAGCTCCCCAGGTTGATGTGTCTCAGCTCGATGCAGAAAGTCAGGATGCTCAAGATGGCTGTTTGCTGTAAAGACAGAAGGAAATCTATGTATCTGAGATACATTCAAAGAACAATATATGTTTAATACCAGCAACAGGCCCCATCATGTCATCCAAAGTTCCTTATAAGTGACTTCCAGTCTGTTGTCTGGCACACTCTGGTACACTTTAAGTATTCAAGGGAATTTAATATTGCACAAGAGATAATTTTTACATCTCCTCAAAGTAAGGACAGAGACCTCTCCAGTGGCACTGCAGCTAGGATGGAGATATGGGAATTTGACGCTGCAACTGCCAACACATGTACCTCAGTGGCAGGAGAAAGTGTCAGACATGAAAGTGAAAGCCTCTTGTGTGTGTGCTCGACTCAGTCTCTGGCATCTTTATAAACGCCTCTCTCCAGCGAGCTAGCCATTTAATTAGAGCGGTGACAGGGTAATGACAGCTGAGATGTCAGGGCCTCAACAGACACACAGCTTGCTCTGTCTGTCCGGGTGTAAACAACCTGCAGCATGCTGCCTGGCTCCACCGCAGAAACTCTACACTGCCTATTGCCAACAACGCCACTCTGAAACATGACAAACACTGTAGAAAAGCTAAGGAGCAACAACAAAACACAAGACGGTGGTGGTTTTACACGTCAGACATGTCTGGACCAGACCACGTACGTGTCTTTAAGACCCTTCAGGCTAATAGATAACTTGGTCCATCTTAAAACACAGTAACAGAGAATCAGCTGCGCACTGCCTAAAACACAAATCATCAAATAGGTAGCTTTCGGAGATCATTAGCTTTGCAATGTGGCAGGGCTTCTAAAAATGTATCATACTGAAGTCAAACCTTTACTTTTACAAAGCTACTCAGGGTGTACAGCACAAACTGCAGCTGAAAGCTAAAGCAGAGGCTGAGACAAGCCAAGGAGTCCCAAGATGACTCTAAGGCACGGTGAGATCATTAGCAAGAATGGAAATAAAAACATTTTGTTACACAAAATGATGTGAATGTTTTACATATTTACTAAGTCAGCTTTTAAGTCACGAAAGCTCTATGACAGAGATGCACTTCTTGGAGACAGAGGGGCCAGGACATGGCTCAGCATTTGTCCCAAATGTTAGATTCTCCTCCAAATATGACATTTTCTTATGCTGTTACAAATTATTGTATCTACAAGTAACCGCCCAGTCCAGAATATGTTTTGCTTGTTGTGTCTTGACTTAGATAGTTGACTTTCGTACATAGTTTGAAATAAACAGACTGATTTCAAATTCATCTGCTCAGTTTAATGAGCACACATGCAGGATTTGTGACACTTAAGCGAGAGTGTGACATGGAAACCCGAAGCCTTCACCACACATATATCAAGACTTTTCATTTAAGTGCCATAGTTTGATAAAATTCTCAAAACAATATTTGCATATTCAGAGTTTCTAGATTGTTCAGTCAGGGTGAGGGAGATGTAATTGTCAAATATTTTAAGAAGGTATTTAAATATTTTTTTTGGGGGGGGGAGGGGGAACCCATTTATTTAAGGAATTCATAAACATCATAAGGGCTCTTTAAGACCAGAATAAAAACCAGTCTGTCAATTAGTTATTCAACTGGTAAAGTGACCATCCTTTAAAGCCTTCAGCTGTCTTGTAATTCGGCATACAGACAACCTGTCTCAGTACCTGACCTTTGGTA